>NC_081423.1:58646967-58819042 GCF_949786415.1 Peromyscus eremicus | reverse complement strand
GCAGGAGGATCTCTTGTGAGTTTGAGGCCAGAGTAGTCTACATGGTGAGTTCCAGAACAGCCAGAGCTATGTGGAGAGATCCTGACTCATAAACAAATAAATAAACAAACAAACAAATAAACGCTACCTTTAATCCTAGTGCTGGAGAAGTGGAGGCAGGGAACTGTTCCAAATACAAGTCTAGGACAGACACCATATAGCCAGGCTGTATCTACAGGTAAACAAACAAGCAAACAAAAGTCTTCAGTACAGTCACATAATCCTGTAAGATACATTTTAAACTTCCTAAATTCTCTTTGAAAGAGAAGGTAACACTGACACTTGGTAAACACTCTTTGGAAAATGAGATACTGAGATGTAGCAATGACTGTGACTCAGTAACCCTACTCCTGGGAATCTGTGCTAAAAATAACTCAGTTGAAGCCAAAGACTCATGGAGATAACTTTGTAAGATTTTCCAATTGCTGCTGTAACTACCACCAACTTTGAGGCTCAAAACAACCCATGTTTATCACCAAGTTCTGGGAGAAGACTAATAAAACCTCACTGCCAAAGGCGGGGTTCATGCTGGAGGCTCTCAGAAAGAGCCCTTCCCTTCCCTCTTTAAACTTGGCCTTCATTTCTGGCCTTCCTCTATCTTCAGAGCATCTTATGGCACATCTACTACCATTAGTTTTTGTGTTGGTGGTAGTTTATTTTATTTTATTTTATTTTATTTTTCCGGAGCTGAGGACCGAACCCAGGGCCTTGTGCTTGCTAGGCAAGTGCTCTACCACTGAGCTAAATCCCCAACCCCAAAGGAAATAGCATTTTTTTTTTAAATTTTTCCAGACAGGGTTTCTCTGTATAGCTTTGCGCCTTTCCTGGATCTCACTCTGTAGACCAGGCTGGCCTCAAACTCACAAAGATCCGCTTGCCTCTGCCTCCCAAGTGCTGGGACTAAAGGTGTGGCCCATTATGCTTGGCTTCATTAGTTTATGTATTTATTTACACATTCATTTATACATTCTTTCTTTGTTTGTTTTTCAAGACAGGGGTTCTCTGTGTAGCCTTGGCTGTCCTAGAACTTGCTCTGCAGACCAGGCTGGCTTTGAACTCATAGAGATCCGCCTGTCTCTGCCTCCCAATTGCTGGGACTAAAGGCCTGCGCCACCACTGCTTGGCCTTACATTTTTTTTTTGTTTTTGTTTTTTGAGTCAGGGTGGTTCTATGTAGTCTTGGCTGGCCTGCCTGGAACTCAGTATGTAGAGCAGGATGGCCTCAAGCTCAACGATCTACCTGCTTCTGAGGCATTAAGGCATAAGCCACCATGCTCAGCTGAATTTTTTTTCCTTTTCGAGACAAGGTTTCTCTGTGTAGCCAAACTCAAGGGATTCACCTGTCTCTGTCTCCCGAGTACCATCACTACCTGCCTAAAGGATTTTTTAATGTGTTTGTGCGTGATGTGTGTATGCATGTGATCACAGGTGCCCAAAGAAGTCTGCTGCTGTGAGCCACCTGATGTGGGTACTAGGAACCGAACTCGGGTACTCTGGAAGAGAAGTATATGCTCTTCACCGATGAGCCATGTCTCCAGCCCCTATTAAGTTTTGACATTTTATTAGCGTGCATGTTTGTGTGTATGGGCACGTAGACTTGCAGTATTGAACGTGGTGGTCCAAGAATACCTTGCTGGAGTTGTTTCTCTTTTTATACATGGTGTGTTCCCAGAACTAGAACTCATATCACAGCCAGATACAGTAGTAGACAGCTTTAATTCCAGGACTCCAGAGGCAGAGACAGGTGGTCTCTGTGAGTTTGAGGCCAGCCAGGGACATGGTGAGAGCCTGTCTCAAATGGGGAGAGGGCTGGAGAAGGCCCTCGGTAGTTAAGAGGACTATCTGTTCTTGGAGAGGACCAGGATTCAGTTCCCAGCACTCACATGGTGGCTTGCAACCATCAGTAACTCCAGTTCTAGGGGATCCAAAGCCCTCCTGTTTCCAAGGGCATTGCATGCATATGCATTGCATACACATACATACACACAGGCAAACCATTCATACACGTGAAATTTTAAAAAAAAAATTAACCAAACAACTCAGGTCATCTGTCTTGGCAGCAAGTGCTTTTACCTGGTGAGTCATCTTGTAGGCCCCTAGTGACTTACCAATAGAACATCAGGAGCTCCCCAGCTAGAGACTTCCGCAGCCACAGTTAAAAAGTGGCTGGTTACTGCCATAACAGTGATGTCTCTACTACAGGCGTGGCATATACTATCTGTCAGGTTAGTAGTGTGGTACATAGAGTGTGGTGGTTTGAATAGGAATGATTACCATAGACTCCTGTATGAATGCATGGCCCATAGGGAATGGCACTATTAGGAGGTGTGGCCTTGTTGGAGGAAGTATCTCACTGTGGACACAGGCTTTGAAGTCTCATAAGCTGGCCAGTGTGACACAGTCTTTTGTTGTTTGTTTGAGACAGAGTTTCTCACTTTGTAGAACAGGATAGCCTCAAACTCACAGAGATCCATCTGCCTTTGCCTCCAGAGTGCTGGGATTAAAGGCGTGGACCACCACCACCACCAACTGGTGTGACAGTTTTTCCTTCTGCTGCCTGTGGATCAGGATGTAGGATTCTCAGCTCCTCTCCAGCACCATGTCTGCCTGCATGCAGCCATGTCCCACCATTATGATAATGGACAAAATCTCTGAAACTGTAAGCCAGCCCCAATTAAATATTTCCCTTCATAAGAGTTGCCGTAGTCATGGTGTCTCTTCACAGCAATAAAACCCTAATTAAGACAGGGTTCAAAGCTGAGTAAGACTGTTGATGACAATTGTCACCAGCAGAGGCAGGTTATCTTTCAGCACTATAAAAACCAACAGAAAAGCTTTCTTTTGATCCAGCTTCCTTTTACTGTGGACCAACTTCAAAGCTTGTCGACACCTTTTCTGACTTAGTACATTTTGTAATTATTTATTTGTATGGGTGCATGCCACAGCATGCATGTGGGAGTTAGAGGGAAACTCATGGAGTTGCTTCTCTCCTTTCATACGTGGGTCCCAGGGATGGAATTCAAGTTGTCAGATATGGTTACCTGCTGAGCCATCTTCCCGGCCTTCTTGCATTGTGAATAGAAAGAAGGTGTGATTGAACCAGGCAGTCAAGGATAACCCAGAAGGATCTTCCTTGTGTCAACATTCAGATCACAGAAGCCACATCCTTTCCATCAGTAAGATAACAAACATCCTTACAGCTCCCAGGGGTTGGAATGTAGGCATCTTTGGGGGAACATTATTCTGTCTACCCCAGGGTCACTAATAGATTTTGTTAGAGTGGCTGACAATATTATCATCACATACAACATGAGTAACATAAACTTCATTTTATCATCTAATATCAATCCCATGCTCAATATCCTATGGATTTCTCAGGTGTTGTTTTTGTTTTTTATATAGTACATGTATCTTTATCTTTAGTGTTTTGCCTGCATGCATGTATGTGCATTATGTGCATGCCTAGTGCCTGCAGAAGTCAGTAAAGAGCATAGGAGTCCCTGGAACTAGAGTAACAGATGGTTGTGAGCTGCCATGTGGGTGCTGGGAATCAAACTCATTTCCTCTGCAAGAGCAACAAGTGCTCTTAACCCCTGAGCCATCTCTCCAGCCTGGATATTTGTTGTTTGTTTTTTTTTTGTTGAGACAGGGTCTTACGGTGTGGCCCTGTCTGGCCTAGACATTTTGTAAACTAGGCTGGATTTGAACTCAGAGATTTCCCAATGCCTCTGTCACCCCAGTGCTAGGATTAAAGACAGGTGCCATCATGCTGGGCTCAACTTTGAACTTCTGATTCTTCTGTGTCTACATCCCAAATGGTGGAATTAATAGGGCATGCTGGTAAAAAGCTTTAATCCCAGCATTTGAGAGGCAGATTTCTTTTGAGTTTGAGGCTAGCCTGCTAGTATATAGGACTATACAGTGTCTCACTACAACAAAAAGAAACAAAACCACCACCCACCCAAACCCAACAATAAACAAATCAAACCAGCCAATCAAACAAGAAACCCAAATGCTGGGATTACAAGCTCACGTCATCATACCCAGCTTCTGAGTGATAAGGATTTCGCCCAAGACCTCTTGTGTGCTGGGCAAGCACTCTACCATCTCAAGTATATCCACTGCCGAACCAACAGTATTTTATGATAGGCTCACAGGTTTCTTATTTTGCAGTACTGGGACTGAACCCAGGGCCTTGCACATGCTATGCACACTCAGTATCACAAAGCTGCATCACTGAGGTGATGCTTACATCACACCACTCACTTTACATACAATTCAAAGGTATTTAATATACTGGTATAACCACAGTTACAAGCTAACTTTAGGTCATTTCTAATATTTCAGAGGCCTTTATTTCCTAGACATGGCGGTCATGCACATAATCTTAGTATGCAGGTGGTTGAAGCAGGAAGGTTACCACGACTTAAAAAGGCAAACTTAGGCTACGTAAGTATGTGAGCCTCCAATAAAACTCCTAAAACTACAACTACTGAGACGTCCAGATGGATAATCGGGCGCCTGCTGCCAAGCCTGACAACTTGAATTTGAGCCCCAGGACACACATGGCAGGAGAGAACCCGACTCCTAAAGTTGTCCTTTGACTCCCATATACATGTCATGGCATGCACAAACACATGTGCACACACATACACACAAAATGAAACAAAAGTTTAAAGACTACATCTGGTCAGGCATGGTGGTGTCATGCCTTTGATCCCAGATCTTAGGAGGCAGAGTCAAGCAGATCTCTGAGTTTGAGGTCAGTCTGGTCTATATAGTAAACTCCAGGACACCTAGGGCTATGCAGTGAACTCATGGCTTAAAAGGGGGGTGGAGTGGATCTGTAAGCACTGTGAAGTGGATGTGATCGGGGTGCATTAAGTGAAACTCCAAATAATACTGTTGGTAAAAAATTAAAAATCTAGCCAGGCGGTGGTGGCGCACACCTTTTATCCCAGCACTTGGGAGGCAGAGCCAGGCGGATCTCTGTAAGTTCGAGGCCAGCCTGGGCTACCAAGTGAGTTCCAGGAAAGGTGCAAAGCTACACAGAGAAACCCTGTCTCGAAAAAAAAAAAAAATTAAAAATCTAAAAACTGACAACTACCCTACTCAGTCTTTGCCATATGCCCTAAGAAATCTGAATCTTGCCGGGCGGTGGTGGCGCACGCCTTTAATCCCAGCACTCGGGAGGCAGAGCCAGGCGGATCTCTGTGAGTTCAAGGCCAGCCTGGTCTCCAAAGCGAGTTCCAGGAAAGGCGCAAAGATACACAGAGAAACCGTCTCGAAAAACCACAAAAAAAAAAAAAAAAAAAAAAATCTGAATCTTAGCATAGACACGTGCATGTCTGCCTAATGCCACTCTTGATTTTTTTTTTCATTTGGTTTTTCGAGACAGCATTTCTCTGTGTAACCCTGGCTACACTGGAACTCTGTAGATCAGGCTGACTTCAAACTCAGACATCTGACTGCCTCTGCTTCCTGAGTGTTGGGATTAAAGGTATGTGCTAACACCGCCAGGCTGGCCTTCTTGACGCAACCTAGGAATCAACGTAGGTGTCCATGAATAGATAAATGGATATGAAAATGTGGTACATATACACAACGGGATTTGGGCTGGAGCAATGGCTCAGTGGCTAAGAAAATGTGCTGCTCTTGCAGAGGACCTGAGTTCAGTTCCTAGCATCTATGTCAGGCAGATCACAACAGCCTGTAACTAGTTCCAAGGGATTCAACACCCTCCTCTGGACTCTGTAGGCACCTACACACACATGGCACTCACTCACACAGACACACAGGCACATTTTAAAATAGGAAGTTTACAGGAACATGTATGAACCTGGGAATTACTGAGGTGAGCAAACTGAGGAAGACAAGCAGCCCATGTTCTTTCTCACGCAGATCCCAGGGGGTTACTTTTGTGGGGGGGGGGGGCAGAGTTCAAGACAGGGTTTCTCTGTGTAGACCAGGCTGTCCTGGAACTCCGAGATCAGCCTGCCTCTGCCTCCAGAGTAAGCACGCCGCAGCAGCTGCCGCCACCCCCACCCCCACCACCCAGCTTTTACTTTGCAAGTATATGCATTTATGTGGGAGCAAGTGTAGGGAGAGATTAGAAAACTAGAAAGGGGTCCGAGGAGGTAAAGAGGCTCTGAGAAAGGAAATCGTGGTGGTGTCAGTGAAAAATGTCCCCCATAGGCTCTGGTATTTGAATACTTGAGTCCCACTGCTTGTAGAGATTTAGTTGAGGGAATATGTTAACAAACAAAAGAGAACAAGATAACATATAATAGTCAAGTTTTCTTAAAAATTACTTTTTAAAAAGCAGTACTTGAGGCCAGGTAATGGTGGTGCACGCTTTTAATCTCAGCACCTGGGAGGCTGATCTCTGTAAGGCTACAGGGAAACCCTGTTGGGGAGTGCGGGGTGGGGGAAGCACCTGCTTTCTGCTGTCATGTGGCTTCTGAATTCCATTCCTTAGAATTTCAACCTGGACTAGAGTGAGACTGTGTTCAAAGGGGAAAAGGTAGTGGAGGGTATACTTTAATACTAGTGGAAGAAAAGATATGCACAAGTAATTTAAGTCACTTCCTCGTTATATTCTTTTTGTTTTAGCACATGACTCTTGAAAATATTTGGGCCCCTGGCTCAGGTCAATTCTACCAACTCACCTTGGCATTAGGATATGGTCATGCCCACGGCTATCACACATAGATGGGATTCACTAGCGTCTTACCCTGTTACTTTCTTTAGGATCTATAATACCAAAAAATACCAAAAGACCTAAATGATAATAGAAGAGCTATCTCATGTATGTATGCATGTGCATCACAGGTGTGTCTGTTGCATGAGGAACCCAGAACCGAACCTAAGTCCCCTGCAAGAGCTGCAAGTGAATTTAATGACTGCGGCACCTCTCCAGCCCTGAATGGTTTGAATCTATTAAGCAATTTCCATATAGTATTTGAGAACGGAGCATGTTGAACATAACCTTGGTGCTCTGACAAATGAGAGTCAGCCTTTTTGAGTGTGGCTAATGCTACAAACTCAAAGATGCAAACCAGTGGGGCTGGAGAGACGGCTCACAGCCTGAGTTCAATTCCCAGCAACCACATGGCAGCCTACAACCATCTGTAATGAGATCTGGGGCCCTTTTCTGGCTTGCAGGCATATGCACACAGAACACTATACATAATAATAATAATTAAAAAAAAACACTTTAAAAAATATACAAACCAGTAATGAATCATTATGTGTTTAATAGTTAGCAAGTGACAGGATTACCTTCCCTTCTGTGGAAACACACACACACACACACACACACACACACACAGGCTGGGAAGTACCCACCCTTTTAAGAACAAACCACGGAGAACATTTTGTATTTCTGCAAAGGATCATTAAGTAGATGTGACTTTGTTTTTGAACTTCTGTAAGACCAGGGATGCTAGGGAAGCAGCTGAGGTGACCTTCTGTCCACATTCTCCAGCACACCCTACTGAGGAAAACATTCAACACTTGTATGGTTTTGTGGTGCTGGGGGCTGAAGCCAAAGCCTCATTCACGTTGGGCATCCACTCTTCCCCTGAGGCCCAATGTCAGCCCTCAGCAACAGTTGACTCCTGGGAGGGAGCCAAGCTTTGTGCGAGGCTGAAATCTGAAGAAACAGAGACATTAATTACTCTTGCCTTGCTGGAGTTGTTATAGTTGAGCTAAACAATCACAATAGTATATAACTATTGCCTGGATGGTGGTGGCACAAGTCCTTAATGCCAGGAGGCAGAGGCAGAGGCAGAAGCAGGAGGATCTCTGTGAGTTCAAGGCCAGTCTGGTCTACAAAGTGAGTGCCCGGACAGCCAAGGATACACAAAGAAACTCTGCCTCGAAAACCATAAGGTGTCATTTGAAAGGAGCACCATGAAGGTAAACATAACATCTCTAAGGACGCTACATTTAAGCTGGAACCAAAAGTAAAGATGTGTGAGTGTGTGTGGTGGTGGTGGTGGTGAGGGAGGGGGGGTCTGGTCCATGGGGAAAGTTGAAGAAGACTAGAGGAAGCTCACTGTCTCTACAGCCCAAGTGGGGACAGAGCTCCTTTAGCTCCTGCTCCTACATCTGGGCCTCTTCCCACATTTTTACTCAGGCAACCCCTCTCCGCATTTATGAGGAGAAAACTTCATCCGAAGTTTCTTGAGTTACTAAACATGGGCCGTATGAACACTCTAAGAGACTATGTAAAGGAACCCAACGTTCAACACAGTAAACCAAAAGTTGGACAGTTTATTTTGTCCCAAGTTGAAATACACTTTATCTAACTGTGCTGTTAATCTTGCATATGCCAAAGTTGGATCCCCCCAGAGGAACCTGCTTTAGCTCTACAGTGACATACTCCTAAGTCCACAGCAGCAACTATGAGGTTGTGTTTCGAGTCTAAGGCAGCGTGTCATACAGGCAATAGGTAAAATTTGTCCCTTGGGTATTTAGTAGACAGGGGTTTTGCTAGGTCATCCAGGCTGACCTCCCACTCCTGGATTCAAATAATTCCACAGCCTGGGAAGTGCTGGAATGATGGGGACATGGCACGGCACCATGAAACTATAGTTCCCAATACTAGAGAGAATCATGTCAATTTGGGGTGTATACATACTTTGGGGAAGGGTGGCATGTACAATCTACTTTTGCCATTGTTGTTACCATTAGAACCTTCCCTGTGCATTTGCTACTTACATTAATGGAGTACCTACACTAACATTCTGAAGCCTTCAAGCTCCCCATCACATTGTCGTCGTCTTACACTCACAAATACCCTTTTCCAGACGAGTCTGGTGTTCTGTTCATAACCTGCTTCCTTTAGATTTCATAGACAATTTTCTTCATGTTCCCCTCACAGCCGTATCATCCTTTCTAGAGATCCCACACAGCATACCCAAGGATTAACCCCATCTTTAAGCATCCACCATGTATATGTCTATATGACTATTGACGGGCAGTTGAGACACACATTTTCTATTCCTTAAAACATAAAAGTTTCACTCTTTTGTGACAAATATTCCAAGATTATTTTCTCCAAAAGATCACCAAGCCAAACATTTGGCCATACTTTTATTTACTACATATACTATAAACATATACAATACATGCTACAAAAAAAAAACATTTTTTAAAATTTAACTGTCAAGAAAGTGTATAGTGTTATAATACAATGGCACATGTTCATATTTTATTTCAAATTGGTTTGCTTATCACCCATTTCAAACCATTAATAGTGAAATGTTACTTGTGGAAAATTAAAATTATCTATTTGCATTATTAATAAACAATTCCAACAAATTAATAAGAATTAACCATGTCAAATATTAGTATCCAAAAATGGGCTCTTGCAGAAGTGATTATAAAAACATAGCAGCCAATTTCAGTTTATTTTGCTCTGTGACAATGTACATATGCACTTGACTAGGATTCTAGCACTTGCTATTTTTGGAAGATATTTGTAAGAAGTCCTTTGATCTCTTGAGGTCCAATAACTGCTACACCCAGCCAAATTCAACCAACAGTTCGTGTAATGGCTCTGAACAACTAGTCACTGAGGAGTTCTTCTGATCCCATCAACACCACACACAATGAAGACAGTACAAGCCAGCAGCAAAGGCAAAGGCAAAGAAAATACAAACATTCAAATCAATTGTGACAAGGATTTTCTACAAGGAATTAAGATGCCATAATTTCAGGGACAGATTTTTTTTTATTTAATTAATTAATTTATTTGGTTTTTGAGACAAGGTCTCACTTTGGAACTCTGTCCTAGAAGTAGCTCTGTAGACCAGGCTGGCCTCTAACTCAAAGACCCACCTGCCTCTGAGTGCTAGGACTAAAGGCGTGTGCCACTATGCCTGGCTTAGGAAAACAAGATTTAATGTTCTGGGATTTACAGTATCTATACTAACTGAAAACTGAACCAAGTAGTCAGGTGGAATATACCACATACTGCAAATCTGTCCACTCAACATCATCGAGCACCTACTATGTACTTAGCACTGTGCCAACATCTCCAAAGTTGAGTTTTAATGTCTTTATCAAGCTTTTACTTTAGAGTGAGGTAAAAATGTATTAAATTAGCGTCATTACTTTGCCTGTGGTAATGTATGCAATCCTATGCCAACTGGTGTCCCTGGTCATGTAACAAGCTTCTGCACTCTGCTCACTCTTTCATACAAAATTTCTACACACATGTGCTAAGCAATGTGCTAGTCACTGCAATACCATGATTTGGTGTATGTTCAAAGAATGCACGTTCATCATATTAATCTATACAGGACAACTAAGAAGGTACATTATTTTTCTAAAATGAGGTTCAAAGCAAAATATAAGGTGTTTCTATTGGTCATACCACACCAGAGGCCAGCAAGTGTCTTTATCACCCAAAAGTCTCATGTTACAGTCTAAAGAAACCCTAAATCATTTGTGGCCTCACAGGCCTATTCTCTGGAGCATCTGACCCCACATAAATCATTCTATACTTTAAAGGGCTTATAAACTAAATCTGGACAAAAGGAAAACCCAAATGAAGGCAATTTATAATGTAATGTACTTCAAGAACTATTTTGACCATGTAAAATGATACATAAGGAATTTATGACTGGCACAGTTTTCAAAGTACTAATCCTACCCCAATGCATAGAATTCTAATCTGCCTTTTATACAACTTGCACATGATGCAGAGGGCAGAGTTTGGCCCCTGATACCTTCTACAGGATACAATATGGGATTGGTCCTTCCACTCCAAGTAGAATCTGAGAACTCTTAAGTATCCCATTAGGATACTAGTAATCAGGAGAAATGGCCCTGCCGGATCCGTCCCATCAGCAAGGAGTCTCTTAGCTGTGGTAGCAGTGTGAACCTATGATGCCCCCTTGGGGGAAGGCAGAAAGCTGGGAGTTTCTCCACTGAGTGAATCCAATACTGGCTTAAAGCTATGCACTGAATAAAGTGCTCTGCACATCCTGCTTCTCATCTGGAATGAAGATATTCACTATCCTAAGAATCAGGCCACTTACAGGTACAGGGGAAGAGAGTAACAAGGAAAGAATCCAAGAAAAAGTATGAAGCATTGACTGGGAAGGAAGACAAATGCCTCTAGTAGTGTTCTCAGAATCCTCAGGATTTGAAATGTCAGAATGAGTCATACAATGGTCATGGTCCACAAATGCAAATGCAATCCCACTGGGTAATATTCATTCACACAGTGCATGATTACTTCATGGGAGTGGGAGGGAACAGTCTGCTTCCTTTTGATAGTATGGTTTCAGAATGAAAACAGAACCACTGAAGAAATCAGGGTAAGCAGTGTGTAACATTCTTTTCCTGACCATCAGTTTTCCACAGGTTGATCTATACTGCCAAAGAGAAAGGAGGCAAGGTATTTACCTCTTCTCATACAGGCATGGCCACTATCACCAAAAATTGCCAATTCAGAAGTTAACCACACAAGCCCTCCAGTTTCGTACCCTGAATATGGTAAATACGAGTAAGAATGGAGTAATTCAGTCTTAAAAAAGATCACAGGTAACAGAATGCTTATATAAACTAGACTGCTTTTGACACCTGTAAGAAAATTGTATAGATGGCAATTGGGGGAAAAACCAGATTGTTCCCATCTGTCAGCCAACTGTTGAGCTATACTCAGCTGAAGTCCTCATCAGGATTCTGTTGATCCAGCAGACGGACATGTGTGAATGGGAAGTGACCTCGTTTGCCATTACACTCCCCTTCCCACTGACCACTCACATTAATCTTCGTAACCTTTACCAGCTCACCGACCTGCAGGACGAGAATAAGGAGAGCACTTTATTTCCAGTCAAGAATGCAAGCTGAAAATCTCCATTCTCTGTTAGGCATACCCTGCCCATGTGATTGCTCTAGGGCTGATGTTATAGAAATGGCTACTCACTACCTCCCCAGCCCCAGCCACCAGACTGGTTACTTGTGGTTAATGCAGGCAAAAGGAAAGAGTGTTGTTAGCAGTGGAGAAAGACACTGAGAATACAGAAAGTAAAATGATCCTAGAAAATGACACTTCCTGTGAACTCAGCATGTCTAGATGAGCGAGCTAATCTTCCTTTTCTCTGGTCTACTATTCTCAACAACTCCCCACCCCACCCGACAAGCTCTGGCTTAGGGACTAACACCCAGTTCTTGGGGGTAGCATGCACAGGTGGTAGCATGGCCCAACCCCTACCTTAGCACAACTCTCTCATACACACTGTGGCGGCCACTGCTTACACAGCAGAAGGCAACCACAGCAAGCACACTGCATTTGGACGCAGAAAATGAAGTGTTCTTACTGTTTTCCAGCCCAGGCCAAGTGTAGAGAAGGTGCAGGCCAAAATGCCAAATCCTCTCAGTTCCCAGCAAATGTCAACTCTCAAATCTACTGGCTGACTTGCTGCTCCTTAAAACAGCATGTATTCATTACCCAATCGGGGACAAAGGAAACAAAATCCACTAACTACTATAGCTATAACCAGCTAACTATCACCCCTTCTATTTATAAAATCAAATATAAAGTTTTAACAAGATATATCTCCACTTTGCCATGAACTTAAGACAAGGTCAGTTTGAAAAATAGATCCACTGAGGCAAAACACTAAACAAACAGCAATGCTGTAATCCCAGCACTTGGGACACAGGAGGAGGAAGACGATAAATTTAAAGCTATCCTCAGCTACATGGGAAATGTGAGGCACGTGTGCCGGACTACACAAGAGAAAATGTAGCAACAAAAAATAAATAAATAAATAAATAAAACACAACAGAAAGACCCCAACTAAGAAGCCAGATGGGGACCACTGTTTGCAAGTCCCTTGAGCTTCCCACTGTTCCTGTCTTCGGAGTCTATTTTATGGTACAACAGGGTATTTTAGAGACATTAATTTCTAATTCTCATAATAAACCTCCAGGATAAGATTTTTTTTTTTTTTTTTGGTTTTTCGAGACAGGGTTTCTCTGTGTAGCTTTGCGACTTTCCTGGAACTCACTTGGTAGTCCAGGCTGGCCTCAAACTCACAGAGATCCACCTGGCTCTGCCTCCCGAGTGCTGGGATTAAAGGCGTGCGCCACCACCGCCCGGCTAAGAACATTTTTTATTTTATAGACAAAATGGAGGATTAGAACAATCATGATATTTACACAGCCAATGATTTGAACTCAGAGTTACGTGACACTGAAGCTCACTGTGCTATTAGATCAGGAACCTTGAAGCTCTGCTGTATGAGGCTTCATGGTAAGAACATCTCTTGGAGTTACTGTGCAAAGCCAACTCATGTGAAGGCCCAGGGACTCCTAGAGAACCAGTCTGATCACACTAACAAGGAACACTCTTGCTTACTGGTTGGTCTGTAATTTCCCACGAAAAAATATGAAAACCACAAAGGCCTGATGTGTTTGTTTGAACAACAGAAAAACAGAACAGGCCGGAGGGGAGTAACAGAAATAAGGGTAAGATACAAAGGGTGAAAAAAGGGAGCAGCTCCAACCGCAAGCAACTATCCGGCTCCAAGTCAGACATCCAAGGTGGCTGACGGACGACCACAGATTCTCATACAGTCTTCAAGGACCCAAGACATTCAAGTACAATTTCACTTCTTAGTAAAAGTAATCTTCTGCTAGAGTGCACCTCCATGATATGGCATGCACACAGCATACACAAGGCCCTAGACAACTGATACAAGGGAGCATTCTAAAGTGCTGGAAATGTGTGAACCGTTGACTTGCATCATACAAGCGTCCATATCTGTAAATTCACTGAACTGCATATTTAAGTTCTGTATGTTACCAAATGATTTTACACCTCAGTAAGAAGTGGGAGGGTATCTGGCAATATTTTACTTAGCTTTTCCTAGGTGTTAGATCATCCATCTGTCATCAGGCCTTTTCTCTTTCTCTTTTTTTAGTTTTTCGAGACAGGGTTTCTCTGTGTAGCTTTGCACCTTTCCTGGGACTCACTTGGTAGTCCAGGCTGGCCTCGAACTCACAGAGATCTACCTGCCTCTGCCTCCCGAGTGCTGGGATTAAAGGCATGCGCCACCACCGTCCGGCGCCTTTTCTCTTTTAAAGAGAAATGGGGAGTTCCTATAGGGCCAGGCATCACTAGAGGACAGAATTGTGTGTACACCATGTATGAAAAAAGAGCCATCAACAGAGCCATCTTCTTTTCTCTCTCTTTCTTCCTATGGGGTTTGTTCTAAGACAGGATCCCCTCACTCTGTAGACCAGGCTGGCCTCAAATTCACAGAGAGCTGCCTGCCTCTCCCACCCAAATGCTGGGATGAAAGGTGTGTGCTAGGATGCCTGGCTTTAGAGCCCCCCCCACCCCCTTCTTTGAGACAGGGTTTCTTCATGTAGTTTTTCGTGCCTGTCCTGGATCTCACTATGTATACTAGGCTAGCCTTGAACTCACAGAGATCCTCCTGGCTCAGCCTCCCAAGTGCTGGGATTAAGGACATGTGCCACCACTGCCTGGCATCAGATCCCTCTTTAAAATAAAGATTCCTGAGGTGGTGGAGCTCGGCTTTAATTCTAGCATTCAGGAGGCCAGTGGCAGGCAGATTTGAGTTTGAGGCCAGCCTGGTCTCCAAAACAAGTTCAGGACAGCCAGAGCTACACCGAGAAGCCTTGTCACTAAAAACAAAACAACAACAAAAACTATACGTATTTCTTCATTCTCCTGATTTCACTCTACAAAGGAGACTCAAGAAAAACTATCTTACTCTTTTTTTAAAATTATCTATTTTTATTTTATGTACATTGGTGTTTGTCATGGCTGATAAGTCTCCTGGAATTGGAGTTGCATACAGTTACAAGCTTCCATGTGGGTGCTGGGAATTGAACCTGGGTCCTCTGGAAGAGCAGCCAGTGCTCTCAAACATTGAGCCATCTCTCCAGCCCCCTGTATCTTACGCTTAAAGACAAACTTCATCAATCAGGAGTGAAAGGCAAACATCAACGAAATGATTGTAAATTTTTTGTTTGTTTTGTTTTTCTATGTAACAGCTTTGGCGGTCTCAGAACTCCAGGCTGGCCTCATACTCACAGAGATCTGCCTGACTCTGCCTCCCAAGTGCTGGGATTAAAGGTGTGTACCACCACTGCCTAGCAATAATTGTCTTTTATTTTATTTATTTTTTTTTTTTGGTTTTTCGAGACAGGGCTTCTCTGTGTCATTTTGGTGCCTGTCCTGGATCTCACTCTGTAGACCATGCTGGCCTCAAACTCACAGAGATCTGCCTGGCTCTGCCTCCCAAGTGCTGAGGTTAAAGGCGTGCACCACCGCTGTCTGGCCAACTGTCATTTTTAAATGGACCTAAGAGGCACATATAAATAGTCAGCTGGGCTAATAAAACTCCCTAAAGTGGCCATCAACTACAAATACTTCAAAAAGACAATTATTAAGATAACCCTTTGTACCCCATAAGGTCGTCCTCCTGAAATGCTTCGGGGCTCTTGAGGGGAAGGACAAGACAAAGAGAACATGACTAAACTTAAGAGATAAGGGCTTTCAGTGAAGCCCCACGAGATGGGTTTCCCAACAGTTTGGGGGAAAGAGCAGCTGTCAGTTCTGGGGCATCGAGAGCAATTCTTGCTGTGTCAGAAAGCCAGACTAAAGAGGGAGGTTTATTTGGGTTTCCTGAGCTAGTCAGGTAGCTCAGGCTGACTTGACACTCACACAGGCGGGGATGAACTAACTGCTGCTCCTCCTGATCCTCCTGCCCAGACGTCCTCACCTCCCAAATGCCGGTTTTATACGTATGCAGCACCATGTCTGGCTTTTGTGCTCTTTTATTTATTTTATTTTTGTCTGTTTGAAACAGGGTCTTACAGTGTAGCCCTGGCTGGCTTGATCTCATGTAGACAAGGCTGGCCTCCAACTCTCAGAAATCCTCCTGCCTCTGCTCCTCCCAAGTGTTGGTTAAGTACCACAAAGCCAGAAGAATAAAAGTATCTGCCCCAGAAATGCTATATGTTTTTGTTTTTCTTTTTTGAGACAAAGTCTCACTCTGGACTCTTGGCTGGCCTGATACTTCCTATGTTGACCAGGATAAATTTGTGATCATTCTCCTCTATCTGCCTGCTGGGTACTGGAATCATGGATATATGCTACAACCCACAGTAAAATGTTACAATCTTTTCTTGTTTTGTTTTTCAAGACAGGGTTCCTCTGTGTAGCCCTGGCTGCCCTGGAACTTACTCTGTAGACCATGCTGGTCTTGAATTCAAGAGATCCACCCTCCTGAGTGCTAGGATTAAAGGCACGCTCCATCACCACCCAACCATTTCAATTTTTTTTTGTTTTTGTTTTTTTGAGACAGGGTTTCTCTGTATAGTTTTGGTGCCTGTCCTGGATTTCGCTCTGTAGACCAGGCTGGCCTCGAACTCACAGAGATCTACCTGGCTCTGCCTCCCAAGTGCTGGGATTAAAGGCGTGCGCCACCACCGCCCAGCTCTCATATAATTTTTAAAATTTATTTTTATTTCATGTGCATTGATGTTTTGCCTGCATGTATGTCTGTTTGAAGGTGTTGGGATCCCCTGGAGCCAGAGTTACAGATAATTGTGATCTGCCATGTGGGCGCTGCAAATTGAACCCCAGCCGTCTGGAACAGCCTTAACAATGCCGAGCCATCTCTCTGCCCATTATTTCAAATTTGAAATGAGACAAATCAACAGAAAACAAAAAGTCAGTTAGGGTACATGGTACAATACATATAATCTTAGAATGCTGGAGGCTGAGCCAGGAGACTCATTGCTAGCCTGGGTTACAGTAAGATTCTAGTCTCAACATTAACCACGAAGACAAACAAGAAATAAAGAGAAAAAGACCTTCACACGGATTATCAAGACTCTCAAGAACTCTTAATTAAAGATGACCTTTAACTTCTGATCTTCCTGTTTCTACCTCCCAAGTACGAGGATAGCAGGTGTGTACAATCAGAGGTTCTGATGACTTTTTCTCCTGATACAGCATCTTCCTATACAGTCCTAGTTGGCCTGGTATTACTAACTATGTATTACTCTAAACTGGCCTTGAACTCAGTAATCCTTAGCTTCACAAGTGCTGACTTTATAGGTCAGCTTAGTTTCTTTTTCTTTTTCCTTTTCTCTTGGGGAAAGAGGGTCAAGGAGGAAGGAGCTTGCGACAGGGTATTAACCCTGATGCTTCCCCAGTATCCCGAGCTCCAAGGACTCTCTGACCACTGTTTGTTGCTCCATCTGGTCCTCACCCTCCCGACTGACTCTCTAACATCCTCTAGAGCAAGCCTGAGGATGACTCAGACAGTGATCTATAAAGGGGACTAAACAAGGCTATTGGCTCCCAAGAAACTTAATGAACTGGTTTGTTTCCTGGCTCTGTACAGCCACCAAAGTCAGCTGTGACCCTAGTGAAGACATAATTAAACCTAGAATAGTCCAGGAACAAAAGAATACCCAGCTATCCTCACCAGGAAGTCTTAGTAACAAGGAAAAAGAAACTGGAGTCCAAACAGCATTAAACTCTGAAATTCACTAACTAGGAGGCTATCAGGGAACTATGTGAGCTCCTTTGTGGGTACACCTCCAGGTGAATCTTTTCTAGGTTTTGTCCCTATTACCTAAGGGAAAGACAGCAACAACCGCCAGCTTTCCTCCAATCCAGACCTGCAGGACTCCTGTGAGCCCCGAGCAGGACGTGCAAGCCAGCACAGGGACAGAAAGCCAGGGAGAAAGAAACAAGAGATGAGAAACAGTGGCCTCCTGTGTGCCAGGGAGCCCAGAGGTTCACAGCAGGTGTTTTCTCTCATTCTTCATGTTGTGTATTTTAAATTAGCTCTTTACACTTGCATACACATGGAGGTCAGAGACAACTTGTAGAGTCTGATCTTTCTTCCTACCATGGGTTTTCAGGATGGAACCCAGATCTTAGACTTTGATGGCAAGCGTCTTTACCTGCAGAATCATTTCACCCATAATATATTTTGAGACAGTGTTTCTCACTGAACCCGAGCTCACCAATTTGGCATGGCCTAGCTGTGCAGTGAACTCCAGGGATCCTGTGTCTGCCTCATCCAGCTGCTAGAATTAAAGGCACATGCTGTTGCTCCTTGCTCTCTACGTAGGTTCCAGGAATCCATATTCAGATACTAAGTCCTATGTGGCAAGCGAAGTAAGCCATCTCCCCAGTTCTGTCCTAACATTTTTTTTTTTTTTTTAAATAAGACTTCTTCAGGTTAAGGCCTGGGAATGCTATAGCATTATCTCTACTTTTTTTTTTTTTTTTAAAGATTTATTTATTATGTATACAGTGTTCTTCCTGAATGTATGCTTGCACTCCAGAAGAGGGCACCAGATCTCATTATAGATGGTTGTGAGCCACCATGTGGTTGCTGGGAATTGAACTCATGACCTCTGGAAGAACAGCCAGTGCTCTTAACCGCTGAGCCATCTCTCCAGCCCTGTCCTAACATTTTTTAATATAACTAAGACAAAAGAATACTTTAAGATTTGTCTGGGGAGAAAGTTAAGGAAATCTAAGGAAGGAGTCAGCAAATCATGGCTTCTAAATCAAATCCAGCTTGCTGTTTTGTAAACAGTTTGTCATTCTGTGTATTTGTGCCTGCTTCAGAAGTTAGAGGACAACTCTGTGGAGTCAGTTCTCTCCTTCCCCTAGTGCAGGGGTTGGATGGTCTCTATTCATAAGGACTCCACTCTGCCACTATAACCAGAAGGTAGTTATAAACAAGACAACAAGTAGAGCCTAGTGTGTTCCAATAAAGCTACTAGTGAGCTAGCAAGACGGTAAGAGAGCTTATTTCAAAACCTTAAGACTTGAGTTCAATTCCCGTAAGTCAAGTAAACGTGCAAAGAGAAACTAAGTTTGGTGGTGTACACGTTTAATCCCAGTACTCAGGAAGTGGGTAAATCTGAGTTCCTGAGGCCAACCTCAGGACTGTGAGTTCCATGCCAAGGGTACACAGATAATATCTAAATAAATATAATCAAAAAAGGGTGAGAACTAGGCATAGTGTCTCACATCTGTAATCCCAGCCCTTGAGAGGCTGAGGCAGAAAGGTTGCCTTGAGTTTAAGATGAGCCAGGGCTATAGGTGTGAAATCCTGCCTCAAAAAGAAAAGGCTAGGGAGATATATATACATATTTCCTAGCATGCAAAGCCTTGATTTAATCTCCAGTACCACTGAAAACAACAAAGCTGGGAGCTGGGCATGATGGCGCTTACCTTTAATCCCAGAACTTGGGAGGCAGACAGACAGATCTATACCAGTTTAAAACCAGACTCATCTACATATCGAGTTCCAGGCCAGGACTATATAGTGAGACCTCATCTCAAAAACAAACAAACAAATAAATCCCTGTGTCCACAAAGAAAAGCTAAACAGAAGTAATTTTCTGGTCAGGGGGTCTATCACAGTGATAGAGCACTTGCCTAGCATCCATGAGAGGCCTGGGTTCAAATCCCCATACTACAAAATTGTTTTTCCTAAAAATTAGTATTATAAATGAGACCTAAAGTCTCCAAACTGTGCAGTGTCAGAGGCATGGCACAAACCATAGGAGTGCCAAAAAGTATTTTAAGCTGTTGAGGGAAACACAGGAACACTTGACCTACACTGAGTTACTAGACGGAGCTGGAGAGATGGCTCTTCCAAAGGATGTGAGTTTAATTCCCAGCACCCACATGGCAGCTCACAACTGTCCATAGCTCTGGTTCCAGGGAATCTGACACCTTCACACAGACATACAATACATGTAGGCAAAACACCAATGCACATAAAATAAAAATAAATTATAAAACAAACAAGGAAGCAAAGGTGAGTAGGATGTGACTATGAGCACGGTACAAAAGTGTCATAAAGAAACCCATTGCCGGGCGGTGGTGGCGCACGCCTTTAATCCCAGCACTCGGGAGGCAGAGCCAGGTAGATCTCTGTGAGTTCGAGGCCAGCCCGGGCTACCAAGTGAGTTCCAGGAAAAGGCCATTATTTGGATTGATCACTCAAAAAAGTGTATGTAACTTACAGATATAAATGTAAAGTGAGAAATGAGAGTGGAAATGTTCACCATGGTCTCAAGGTACGATAAACTAGGAGGTGTCCAACTGATGTACACATCTCACTAGGTAAAGTATTAGTTATTCAATGCTAAACTAAAAAATATCTTCTTTTAATTACATTTGTTTTTAAAAACAGCCATTATGTAATAAAAGTACTTAAGACTGAATCCAAGCATAGTGAAAGGGGTCTGTAATCATAGTTTTGGGGGCTAGGGATACACCTCAGTGGTAAATCCTTGTCCAGACCCTAAGTTAATAATGAAACAACAAAAAGCACCAGTTATAATATAAAGAACAAAAAAGTATTTAAGAGGCTAAAGCAGGATGATAATGTTCAAGGCCAGCCTAGACTTTACCTGACTTTAAGATCAGGCTATGCTACATTAAAAACTCATAAAAAGTTTTTGGGTTCTCAAAAAAAGTTATTATGAAGATACCAAAGACATTTTTAAATATTTGAAAGATGAATTTGTTATTTCCAAAGTCGTGTGTGTGTGTGTGTGTGTGTGTGTGTGTGTGTGTGTACACAAACTTTAATCCCAGCATTCGGAAGGCAGAGGCAGGTGACCCTGTCTCAAAAAAACCAACAGCAAAACAAAACAACAACAAAAGACGAAGGGTGTTGGCACACAACTTTAATCCTGGATTTTGGGAGGCAGAGCCAGGAGGATCTCTGGGCATTTTCGACCAACCTGGGCTGCATGAGCATGAGACTCAGCCTCCAAAAAAAACTAAAAGGGGAAAAAAATCATCTTTAAAAAAATGTTGTCTTCGCCGGGCGTTGGTGGCGCACGCCTTTAATCCCAGCACTCGGGAGGCAGAGCCAGGAGGATCTCTGTGAGTTCGAGGCCAGCCTGGGCTACCAAGTGAGTTCCAGGAAAGGCGCAAAGCTACACAGAGAAACCCTGTCTCGAAAAACCAAAAAAAAAAAAAAAAAAGTTGTCATTTCTGTGTTTGCAAGAGCTTAAGATCCCCTTGGAACTAGACTTCGAGCGGTGAGCTGCCTGATGGGGAGAACCCAGGTCCTCTGTAAGAAAGAAAAATGATCTTAACCCATGAGCCATGTCTCTAGACCCCACCACCACCACTAATGAACTTATTTGAAAGCAAACAAAAAGACCTCATCTATCTGTGTCAAGGAGGACTGCAACGCTGTTAGGAAGACAAAAAAAGACTGTATCTCTGGATTCAACATCTCTAATGCCTCCAACAGTCTGAATGTCACTCAACATTCCTTTTCTGGAATCAAGGACAGCGTCTGATTATGTAGCCCAGGCTGGCCTTAAACTTGAAATCCTCTTACCTTCACCTCCATCATGCTGGGGTTTACCATCACACTTGATTCAACCTGTTTGCTTAGGAGTTTTTTCCCTACAGCAAAGGAGAGTTAAGGTTCCTTCCCACTGAAGAATTCTCACATGCCAACTGTTTTTGTTTTTAAGACAGAAACTTTGTAGCTCTGACTGTCCTGGAACTCACTATATAGACCAGACTAGCCTTGAACTCACTGAGATCCAAATTCAGGGATTAAAAGCATGTACCACCATGCCTAAGCTATTTCTTCAAGCATGTAAGAAAGGTGTTTTAAAGCCATTTTAGGGTATCTGTTTTATATTGAAAGAGGCCCTTTTTAGTAATAAACATATATAACTCAACACCAACTAAAAAGAAAATTTATGAAATCACACCAGTTTTCAACTCAAATCTTTATCCCCCAAGATTTTTGTAGTATTTCATAGCAGAGAAAGCAGTTCAACCATTTTTTAAGCATTGATGCTATTAATTAACAGAGACATCCTTAGAAATAATCTTTCACTGGCCTGGAGAAATGGCTCAACAGCTAAGAGCATGTGCTGTTCTTGCAGAGGATCAACATTCAGTTCTCGGTACCCATATGATGGCTCACAACTATCTATAACTCCAGTTCGAACCTCATACATACATGCAGGCAAAATACTCACACAGGTAGAATAAAATCAACAAATCTTTTTTAAAATTGGCAAAGAAGTGGAAAACGGAAGTGAAATTGACAGTCACTATCCTCTTCTGGGTATGCAGTGACCTGGTCCAGGAATGCCGTTTTCCCACTCCAGTCTGTTAATAAGATTCACAATCAATGATACGTGCCCACACATGCTAGATGTGAGCATCATCCCTCAACTTCATGAGCTGAAAAACTTGCTTTCTTTATCTTCCAAGCAGTGTGACCTAGACAACATACACTCCATTTCTCAAAGCCAAGACATGAACTTTAAAGTTAAAACATAATTTCAAAAAAATACAAACTTCAGCAGGAGTGTGATGATTCATGCCTATAATCCTAACACTTGGGGGCTTCTGCAGGAGTATCATAAATGGGAAGACAGCCTGGGCTACATAGTGAGCTCCAGGCTAGATTGGGCTAGAATGAGTCCCCATCTCAACAAAACAACATTTTTAAAAAGCTGGAGGTGGTGGCACATGCCTTTACTCCTAGCATCCTCTCTTTATGTTCAAGACCAGCCTAGTGAGTTCAGGACAGCCAGAGTTACATAGTGAGACCCTGCCTCAAAAAAACAAAAATTATAAATAAACAAATAATACAGTTTTCAGTCAAACCTAGGAAACTCAATTAACTTAATTTACACACCCACTAGATCAGAAATGAGAATTTCGGGGCTGGTGAGATGGCTCAGTGGTTAAGAGCACTACCTGCTCTTCCAATGGACCAGAGTTCCAGTGCCAGCACCCACAAGACAGTTTGCAACTTCCAATACCAGGGCATCCAATGCACTCTTCTGGCCACTGTGGGCATATGATATATTGACAGATAGAGGGAGAACATCCATACACATATAATAATTTTTTGGGGGGGTGGTTTGAGACAGGGATTCGGTCTGTGTAGCCTTAACTTTCCTGGAACTCACAGAGATCCGCCTGCCTCTGCCTCCCAAGTGCTGGGATTAAAGGTGTGCACCACTACACCTGGCAAATAAGAAGAGTAAATTTAAAAAAAAAAAAAAAAAAAAAAAAAAAAAAAATCAATCAAATGCCTTAACATCAGAGTCTGGTTCAAATCAATTTTTGCTCATTCTGTGGACTAAGAGTCTCACTTACAGACAGCTCCTACCCCAACTGTAAGAACACAACCCAAAGGAAAGAGAAGTGCCAAATCACCAGAGTACTTTACCCCTTCCCTGCTGCTGTGTTCACATAACCCCAGGCCATGCTTATGGGAGCTGGCTACCTATTTACTCAGTCAGTCCATGGTAGGCTCTGAAAGATGGGCCAGCGGGCCATCTCTGCATTCAAACAGGTGAGAGACAGTGCTGAAGAGGAACAAAGGAATAAATGCAATGAATGGCAGGTCATAAGAAAAGCTACAATGGGCGGTGGTGGTGCACGCCTTTAATCCCAGCACTCGGGAGGCAGAGCCAGGCAGATCTCTGTGAGTTTGAGGCCAGCCTGGTCTACAGCATGAGATCCAGGAAAGGCACAAAGCTACACAGAGAAACCCCGTCTCAAAAAAAAAAAAAAAAAAAAAAAAGGTCACTCAACTGACTTCTCCATTCCAACACACTAAGCAAAAAAGACAAGTAAATCTGTTTTCTGTAACTCACTCTCTTAGTTTTATAGCTCAATTCACATCTGCACACCACTATTTCCTCCCTATTCTCGTGTGTGTGTGTGTGTGTGTGTGTGTGTGTGTGTGTGTGTGTGTATGTGAGAGAGACACTAAACCCAGGGCCTGCTCAAGGCTAGCATTCAGCCTTTCCTGATTCATGTGAAAAATAATTAATAGTACAGCTATCCACTACAATAAAAGCAGCTTCTGACTGAACACGGTGGCACACACCTCTAACCCCAGCATTCGGAAAGCAGAAGCAAGTAGTTATCTGAGTTTCAAACCAGCCTATCTACAAAGTGAGTTCCAGGACAGCCAGGGCTACATAGACACCCAGTCTCCACAATAGAAAGAAAAAAATCATGAAAAAATCCCACTTAAGTATACTGCTACATATCACTTATTACATTCTAATCTGTGTGAACCCATCTTGTAGACAGTGACAAACAGAAAGCAGGAAAGAAGTTAGGATATAGGTGAGAAAAGTTATTTCATGTTAATTCCTATGAATTCAGGTGGTTATTAGTCAAAATAGGTTTAGTAGATCAATCAGAACATTCAGTTAACAGTTTTAAGTTTACTCATTGCAAAATAGGTTTTCTCTAAAAGAGAGAAAACCCACATAAAATGTCAAAATCAGTATTTAGTGGTTTGACATCTACAACATCACAAAGCTGGTACCGCATCAGCATTCCTACAAAGCTGTAAGAGGTCTGAAAGGGAGACCCTGTAGCAGATCTCGTCTTTCTACATTTTGCACATTATGTACCTCCAAAGCCAAGGCTGTCTTGTCGTAGGCATTAGGGACTCGCTTCTGGATAACCCTGGCATAAATGGGCCCATTCTGGAGGTTAGGGAGCGGAGTGTTGACGCTGGGTTGGGCATAGGGCCCAGGCTCCGGCCCACCCAGTGGCTGTGGGTGGGAACCCTCCTGGTTACCTCCAATCAGAGCCGATACTGAGGCGGAGGCAGGTCTATACTTCTCCACGTAAGGGACTGGAATCATCCCCCTCTTTCCTTCGCTGTCCTCTGCATTCCACCACTGCTCTTCAGGCTTATCCCGGATTCTCAGGATGTCTCCTTTCTTAAAGGGAAGATCTTCTTCATCATTCCCATTAAAGTCAAAAAGGGCTCGAACATACTCTGCCTCCTCCTGCCTGAGAATCACTCCACTACCCTGCCTGGATCTGGAAACTGGTTCTATCAATGTTGTAGTGTCCAAATAGTGTATTTTGTAGAATTCCAGTAAAGCAGGCAATGAATCAAATTCTTGATCTCCTATTCGGAGCCGGGAGGGACTCACTCCTGGAAAAAACAGAGCAAAGTGTCATTTGAAGTTATACTACACTGCATATGAAGCAGATTTTTATGTATTTCTCATACATATCTAGTTAATATTGGATACAAAACCTTTTCTTCACAGTGCAAACAGGTATCACCCTTTAACACTGAGCATCCTCTTCCAGAGGACCCAGGTTCCATTCCCAGCACGCAAATGGTGGCCTCACAACTCTAACTCCAGTCTCAGGGTCTAATGCCCATTTTCTTGACTCCTTGGGCACTTGGCACCCACATGATGCACAGATATCCATGCAGACTAACACCTATACATATAAAATAAATAAAATAAGCATTCTCTGGAAAGGAAGATGCCCCTCACCATGGGGAGTAGAAGGAAAAAAAGACAGCAATGACAGGCCAGGCCACTGGGTTCGCCAAGATAGTACAACACACGCACTTGTTGGTCATTCTCCCAGTGTTCTGCTGCTATCCCATAAATAAAGTAACCAAATGTACTCTACGACCTCAGGAAATAACAGCAAGCTCTCCTTTTTGTGGGGATGGGGGGTTTGAGACAGGGTTTTTCCGTGTAACAAATCTGCCTGCCTCTGTCTCCGAAGTGCTTGGATTAAAGGCATGCACCACCATGGCTTATTTTTTTTGTTGTTATTTTGAAACATGGTCTGTGTAGCCTTGGCTGATGTGGAACTCACTTTGTAGACCAGGCTCCCAGAGAGCCATCTGGATTAAAGGCGAGTGCCCTGGCCTCAAGCTGTCCTTTTTAATAGGTCCGTCCATGCAACTGCTTCCGCATGAGATGAGAAAAACTTGGAACCTACTCTAAGCTTATACATCACCATCACTACAATGTACAATTCCAAAGATGGCATCAGGTTCCCGGGATCTGAATTACAGATGGCTTTGTGTGATGACATGTGGGTGTAAGGAACTGAACCCAGATCCTCTGCAAGAGCAGCGTGTTACTATTCACAGAGTCTCCTCAGACCCAAAGATTTAAGTATGAATGTGTGTCTGTGTGGAGGTATGTGCACACAGCTACCTATAGAGTTCAGAAGAGGGATTTGGCTATTGGATACCCTGTAACTGGAGTTAGAGGAGTTGTGAACTCCTGGTAGGAATGCTGGAAACTCAACTAGGGTCCTCTTTAAGAGCAATATAGCTTCATCTCAAGACCATACTTTAAAAACAAAAAGTAGCCGGGCGGTAGCGGTGCACGCAAGCCTTTAATCCCAGTGCTGGGGATGGGGGTGGGGCGAGGCAGAGGCAGGTGGATCTCTGTGACTTTAAGGCCAGCCTGGTCTACAGCGCAAGATCTAGGACAGCCAAAGTTACACAGAGAAACCCTGTCTCACAATCTTCCCCTCCCCCAGTCCCTCAATCTATTCTTTGGAGAAAGGAAGATCAGGAGTTCCAAGGTCATCTTAAGATGCATATGAGTTTAAGGGCAGCCTAGTACATGAGAGCCTATCACAAAAACATGAAAACTGGAACTAAGGAGATGGCTTTATTGGGAGAGTGTTTATCTAGAATTGCATTAAGCCCTGAGTTTAATACCCAGTACCTCACAAACTGGTATGGTGGTACACGTCCATAATCCTAACACTCTGGAAAGTACAGGCACAAAGATCAGATGCTCAATGTTATCCTCAGCTATATGGGAAGGTAGGGAACAGCCTGGAATACATAACTGCACCTCTAACCCTCCATCAATTTCTGCTCAATCAATGATCTGAGAGAAAGGATCTAGTACAGACACTTAAAATACTATGCCACAGTTGGGTGGTGGTAGTGTACGCCTTTAATCCCAGTACTCGGGAGGCAGAGGCAGGCAGAGCTCTGTGAGTTCAAGGCCAGCCTGGTCTACAAAGCAAGTTCCTGGACTGCCAGGGCTACACAGAGAAACCCTGTCTCCAAAAACAAACAAACAAACAAACAAACAAAATAAATAAATAAATAAATGAAAAAAATTCATGACAACTATGTGTATGTCATAAATACAGAGCACATTTTTACTGAGTCTACAATTCAAGAATAGTAAGTGAAGATACATCAGCTCAAAAGAAACAGAGTCTAGGGATGCAGTTTAGAGGGCTTACATAGTCTACCTACGTAAACACTCTTCAGGAAAACTGCAACATTAACTCAACGGTTCTAAGGATGGGCCTACAGAGATGATTTTTGGAAGCTTAATTATTAAAAAAAAAAAAAAAATTGGCTGGGCGGTGGTGGCGCACACCTTTAATCCCAGCACTCGGGAGGCAGAGCCAGGCGAATCTCTGTGAGTTCCAGGCCAGCCTGGTCTCCAAGGAGTTCCAGGAAAGGCTCAAAGCTACACAGAGAAACCCTGTCTCAAAAAACCGGAAAATAAATAAATAAATAAATAAATAAATAAATTGCAGGCGGTGGTGGCGCACGCCTTTAATCCCAGCACTTGGGAGGCAGAGCCAGGCAGATCTCTGTGAGTTCGAGGCAAGCCTGGTCTACAGAGCGAGATCCAGGACAGGCAACAACAACCAAAAAAAACACCTACACGGAGAAACCCTGTCTGGGGGAAAAAAAAAAAAGAGAGAAAGAAAGAAAGAAACCGGAGCCACCACTGCTGGCTGGTTTTTTAAAAAAAAGTATTGTGTATGTGCATGATGCATGATTGTAATCAGGGGACAAAGGCAGAGTCAGTTCTTGCCTTCCAGCTTTATGTCGGCTCCAGGGGCCAAGCTCAGGTTGCTAGGCTGTCCACTGAGCCATCCCACCCCCCAGTGGCTGTTTTTTGAAACAGGGTATGTGATACAGCCCAGAGTAGGCTTGAGCCTATGCTTTCCTGCCTCGGCCTTCCAAGTCTGGGATTTTAAATGTGTATCACAGTAGTTGACACGAGGAGACTATTTTGGTTATGACTGTACAGCAATGCTACCTTACAGCTTCTCTTCACAAAGAACTGCTCCTATTCTAGTCTGTCCTCACTGATCTAATTCAAGACGACTTTCGGTGAAGATAGCAATTGTGAAATTGTTCAGAAATCTGCTCAGTACTTCCTGTTGAGAAAGCTCCAAGGACCATTTACAGAGCAGAGCCGCTGACACAGCAAAGAATCTGTTGCTAAGAAGATCGTCCTAGATCACAGAGGGCAGAAAACTCCATTGCTAATGTTTAGCCAACCACAGACCAAGGTGCACCTGCCAAAACGGCTTTTACTTGTTACCCCATTGAAACCATGGTTGACAAGAAGTGTTCAGAAAGCGTCACTTACTCTTTAAAAAAAACTCACATGGAATCTTCTGCCTTAGTTTCCTGAGTACTGAGATTAGAAGCATGAGCCACCATGCCTGACTTTACATATATTTTTAAAATTTTTTTTTTTTAAGATTTATTTATTATGTATACAGTGTTCTGCCTACATGCCAGATCTCATTACAGATGGTTGTGAGCCACCATGTGGTTGCTGGGAATTGAACTCAGGACCGCTGGAAGAGCAACCAGTGCTCTTAACTGCTGAGCCATCTCTCCAGTCCCAATTTTTTAAAATATTTGTTTTGAGACAGGGTCTTTACTATGTAGTCCTGGCTGGCCAGAAACTCACTATGTAGACCAGGTTGGCCTCAAAATCATAGAGATCCAGTTGGTCCTGCCACCCAAGTACTGGCATTGAAGGCATGTGCCAAGCCTAACCTATTTATTTGTATTATGACTGTATATGTGTGAAGAGGTCAGAGGACAACTCACAGAAGTTGGTTTTCTCTTTCCACCCTACCGGGCCAAGGTCTCTCTTATTTTTGCTGTGCCTTGTAGTCCAGTCACTTAGGAGTACTAGGATTACAGGTGTGAGCTACTGGATCCAGCTTTGTCACATGAGTTTCAGGGAGCTAACTCGGGTCACCAGTCCTCTCCTGGCAAGTGCTGTTACCCACTGAGCCACCTCACATATTATTAAAATTTTTCTGAAATTATATATCCTGTGTGTGGGTTAATGTTTCTGTCTGTGTTTGTTAGTAAGAGGACAATTCTATTGGGTAGATCCTCTCACTACACCATGTAGGTCCCAGGGATTGAACTCAGACCACCAGGCTTGGTGGCAAGAGCTTTTATTTACCTGCTGAGTCATCTCATCAGCCCCATACATTATTCCTTTTTTAAGACTATTTTGCCAGGTGGTGGTGTCTCAGCACTAGGGAGGCAGAGGCAGTCAGATCTCTGTGTTCAAGGCCAGCCTGGTCTACACAAACAAACAAACAAACAAAGATTTGTTTGTATTTATATGCATGTGCCTGTGTGCCATACCAGCTATAATAGGTGCTCCTTGAGGCCAGAAGAGGTCAGATCACCTAGAGCTGGAGTTACAGGTGGTTGTAAGCAGTCTGATATGGCTGCTGGGAGCAGAACTCTGGTCCTCTGGAAGAGCAGGAACCAATCTTAACTGCTGAGCCATGTCTCTGGCCCGTGTGAATTATTCTTAATCAACATACATGCTTAACTCTGAAATTAGGGAAAGAGGTAAAATGAAATTCTACTTCCAGCTTTAAGAAACAAAGAGACAAAAGTGTGAACAGTGTGATGAGTAAGAAACAAAGGAGGGTGTCTTAGAAAGCCATCTTGGCTGTTACTGCAATGGGAGATGTGTTCCTATAAAACCCAGCAGCAGCCGCCGGGCAGTGGTGTTGGTGCACGCCTTTAATCCCAGCACTCGGGAGGCAGAGCCAGGCGGATCTCTGTGAGTTCAAGGCCAGCCTGGTCTCCAGGGAGTTCCAGTAAAGGCGCAAAGCTACACAGAGAAACCCTGTCCCAAATCAGAAGGAAAGGGCAGTTCTGTCGAGTCAGGAACATTTCCAAAGCACCCGTAATCTAAGAAGGAAGGCAAACACTCCCTGTCACTCACTGCTGCCCCCACCCCCCCATTATAGTACTAAGGGCAAGTGGAATGTGCTTGTGTGAAGCTGGGGGCTGCTGGAAGAACCAAGAGTACCACTAAGTTAAACCCCTTTGAAAGGTGGGTGCAATGAAATTTTAAAAGGATAAGCTTCAGAAGCTCCTCCAGCACACCAAGTGAGATGTGGGCTTGAACAGCGGCTCAGCAGTTAAGCATGCATGCTGCTCTTGCAGATGATCAGGTTCCCAGAAACTGCAACTCTAGTTTCAGGAGATCCAACACCCTTTCTGGCCCCCAAGGGCACCAAGCACAAAAGTGGTGCGCGCGCGCAGGCACGCACGCACGCGCACACACACACACACACACACACACACACACACACACACACACAGACAAAACACACAAACCACTTTAAAAAAAAAAAACATCAAAGATAAGTTTAATTCTTTTCTTGTTCTAATGCTGCTAATGCTGCATGGTATAAACTGGCCTTTTTCTTTTGGCTTGGCAATCCCAAACTAACAAAATACAAGCAAAGCAGTAAACAAAACCTTTGACACACTTTACCTGCACACTTGTACGGTGTTAGCACTACAATAATGGAGGGACGCCTAATTTGACTACTTGGCAATCAGATAGATGGGGCAGGCAAATTTCACTGATTGCAACCCCAGAAGGGAAGAAAAGGGAAAAGAATGCACATAAGTCATAGATAAGCCCAGACCTCACCACAGCTATGAATTCGGGTTCCTTTTCCATCCTTCTAACCACAAACAGCCAAAGGCAGGAAACAGAAGGGCGGGAAAGGAAGGAGATACAGTCGTCAGTCTAGAGGACAGAACCAGCTACAGAGCCTATAGCTTCAGAGCTACCCGGGACTCGGAAAACTTCACCCACTCCATATCAAACCTGATGAGATTCTGAATGTGCAGTTCAGACATTGAGATCAAACCTAGGTCCTCACACATGCTAGGCAAGTTTCATTGAGAAAAGTTCTTACTAAATTGCCCAGATTAGCCTTGAACTTACCATGTAGCCTAGACAAGGCTTCAACTTGTAATCCTCCTGCCCCAGCCTATCAAGGAGCTTGAATTATATAGGCTTACATCACTAGGCCCTGGCTTGAGTGTGCAGTTATGAATTAACATATCAAAAAAATAAGTATTAACAGGTGTGGTGGTAAGCGCCTGTAATCACAGAATTTAAGAGGCTAAAACAGAAAGACTGTTCTAATTTCCTGGGTACCCTGGTCTCCGAATTGAGTTCCAGGCCAGCCAAAGATATGTAGTGGGACAAGTAACAAAATAAACAAACAAAAATAAGCAAACAGTTGGATTCTTTTTTTTTTTTTTTTTTTTTTTCTTTTTGTTAAGTGCTTCTCTGCTATCTGTAAAACCAATTACTTTTAAGCTTTTCAAGCCTCAGGTCACATCAGTTTTTACAATGTCATTCCCCAAAGAATTCGTAACACCTGAGGGCACTGTGCTAAAACTGGCTAGGTAACTTCTGACAAGATCACCAAGAGCTGCTCCACCATCAACCCTTCCAAAATCACACAGCACTTCCTCTTTACTTCATTACTGTTCCTTTCTTCCTCCTCCTCTGCCTATATCATACAGAAGTTGCTTAAATAAATAAATACCCAATACTGGTCTAATACAAAGGCTGCTGCCTTCCATCTAACAAGGAATTCTGAAGACTAAGGAAGCCTGGCATAACATGTGCCTATAACCCCAATATCTGGGAGGTGGAAACAGAAGTATCAGGAGTTCAAGATCATTTTTGGCTACATAGAGGAGGTTCCAGGCCAGCCTGAGCTACATGAGACCATTTCAGAAAACGTAACAAATATTAACAATAAACAAGGGAATAAAGACTATGCAAACAAGCCCAGCGGAGGTGGTGGCGCACACCTTTAATCCTAGCACTCGGGAGGCAAAGCCAGGCGGATCTCTGAGATCTCTGAGTTCAGAGGCCAGCCTGGTCTACAGAGCGAGACCCAAGACAGGCATCAAAACTACACAGAGAAACCCTGTCTTGAAAAACCAAAAAAAAAAAAAAAACCAAAAAAAAAAAAAAAAAAAAAAAAAAAGACTATGAAAACAAAAATCTTCTAAAAACAGTGGATATTGGCATGGTACTTTATAGATTCATGTTTGATAGAATCAGATTCTCATTTACTGGCTGTTACAACTGCTATCTAATTCCTTCTCTGTGCCTCAGTTTCTTTGTAAAACAGGCCAAACACCTATCTAATAACTTCTAAAGTGGCCAGTGCCATGCACAGAGGGGGAGACAAGATGGAGAGACCAGCCTAATCTAAAGTGAAACCCGTTTCCCAAAAGCTAACATAACAACTCTGCCTTTAAAAAAATTAGCGGCGGCCAGACAGCAGTGGCGCACGCCTTTGATCCCAGCATTCGGGAGGCAGAGACAGGCTGATTTCTGAGTTTAAGGCTAGCCTGGTCTACAGCTAGTTCCAGGACCACCAGGGCTATACTGGCAACGTAAGTTTGGTCCCTGAAACCCATATATACCCAGTGAATGAGAGAACCAGTTCTCACTCATCTCCACACATACACCTCAGAACATGCAACCCACCACCTATATCATGCACACACACGTAACAATAAAAGTTTACAATAAATAAATTTTATTAAAAGGCTGGGAGTCAGCAAGATGACTCAGTAGGTAAAAGCATTTGCCCTATGCCTGACAACCTTAGTTTGATCCCTAAACTCACATGGTAGAACAGACTCCCACCAAGTTTTTCTCTGATTTCCATATGGGCCCTGTAGCACTCATATGCCCACATATACACACAAAATTTTAAAAAATGTACAAAAAAGTATACCACAGATTCTAAATGAGACGAAATTTCAGATTCATCCTTCCGCAAACCCTCTCAATTCCTTAAGAAATTTCAGGCTGGGGTGATGATTCAGTGGGTAAAACTTGATGCACAGGCACAAGGATCTGAATTTGGACCCCCAGCATTCACAATGAAAAACCAAGCTTTATTTCTGTAAACCCAACACTGGGAGGCTAATGCTGAAGAATCCCAGGGGCTCATGAGCCTACCAGTCTAGTCATTTGGTGACATTCAGGAATAGTAAGAAATCCTTTCTCAAAAAATAAAGTGACAGCCAGGCGGTGGTGGCGCACACCTTTAATCCCAGCACTTGGGAGGCAGAGGCAAGCAGAGCTCAGTGAGTTCAAGGCCAGCTTGGTCTACATAGTGAGTTCCGGGACAGCCAGGGATACACAGAGAAACTCTGCCTTGAAAAAAAAAAGTGACAATCAATAGTGGAAGATGCCCAACACCACCTCTAGCCTTCATACCCAGGCACACATAAACACATACACATTACAGACCCAACTCCAAGAAAATTTCAATTCACCCAAAAAATTCTTTGAATTACACTTCTGCCAGAGAAGATTCCACACTATCTTGATAACTCTCAAGAGCAGAACAGTAGGATAGGTCCAACAAACTCAGAATTCTCTCCTGGAAATCTGCAATTCACAGAAGCACAGTAAAGCTGGTGGCAAGTCTTACAGTGAATAAACCTGTTCTATCTGACCATGGGACTTTTTTTTTTTTTTTTTGCATGAAGTCTCTCGTAACTACTAAAGAACTCTGGAGAGCAGCAGGAGAGATGCTCAGCAGTTAAGAGCACACGCTGCTTTGCAGAGGACCTGGGTTCAGTTCCCAGCATTCACATGGTAGTACACAACCATCTCCAGTTCCAGAGGATCTAATAACACCTTCTTCTGGTCTCAGCAGGCACTGCATGTACGTGGTATATTTATATACTTGCAGGCAAAACAATCATATATGTAAAATAAAAATAAAGAAAATTTTTAAAAAAGAAAGACAAGAAAGAACTTCTCTGAAACCATTAGATTAGAGGGATACCCTGACCACTCATCTCCAAAGTGAGGTAAGATGATCACAGCCTTGTATTAAGATGATCACAGTGTGTATTAAGCAAACACTCTTACCAGTAAGCTACATCCCCAGCCCAAGGAAAGCTCTGAGGCTCCCGCACCCTCTAGACAACAGGTGGAAAGCTTCAATTGTACAGGTAACAGCAATTACAATGCTGTTTCCATGGACTAGACCCAAGGCCTTTTCACACCTCAAGCACTCTACTCCTTTCTACTCAGCATTACTCCCTAAGTGGTCCTGTGTTTACCAACCACACTGTGCATGCCAAAAAGCCTTTCAGAACTACCTTCTAACATCGTTATATTTTTTCTTTTTTCTTTTTTGGTTTTCAAGACAAGGTTTCTCGATGTAGCCTTGGCTGTCCTAGAACTCACCCTGCAGATAAGACTAGCCTCAAACTCAGAGATCCACCTGCCTCTGCCTCCCTTGAGTGCTGAGATTAAAGGCATGAGCCACCACGCCCTGCGCGTCATTATATTCTTAATAATTATAACCTGGGTATTTACTTAATATGCCTGCCACATTCAAGTATTTTATATATTTGAATCCATTTACTCATTGTAACAGCCCACCCTATGAGGTGTTGCTATTTTCCAACTTTCACAGAAGAAGCCAAAACAAAGAAAAGTTTAGAAAAAAAAAAAAAATCACCCAAAGTGAGTATGAAGTGGCAGGTGGGACTGGAGAGATGGCTCAGCGGTTAGGAGCACTGGCTGCTCTTGCAGAGGACCCAGGTTCAATTTTCCAGCACCCATTTGACTACTCACAACTGTCTGTAACTCCAGTTCCAGGGAATCCAACATCTTCACAAACATACATGCAGGCAAAACACCACACATGAAACAAAAATAAATGTAAACACATAGAAGAAGTGGCAGATAACTAATTGGAACCCAGTCTTACTTGTCACTAGAATATGTAAAATGTATGTCCAGTGTGGTGGCCCACACCTTTAATCCCAGGCAGAGGCAAGTGGCTCTCTGAGTTTGAGGCCAGACAGACTTACATAATGAGACCCTGTCTTTAGATTACACACACACACTTTATTCAAGTTTGGTTTTTTGGCCTCCAATTCACTACATAGGCAGAGATGATTTGTACTGTGAACTTTCTACCTCCACCTCCCAAGTGCTGAGATTACAGGTCTGTGCCACTAAGCCTGGTCTGTGTGATGCAGGGGACTGAAATTGGAGCCTTCAGTCTTACTAGAATAAAGAATTCTATCAACTGAGGTACACTCCCACCTTCTCATTCAGTTTAGGACTCTATCAGTCAAAAATCTAGTCTTTACTGTTTCAAACAGAAGAAACTAGTGGATCAACTGTTCAAGTCTTCCCAAGAGGCTCCTCTTGAAGCCCAACCTTACAGAATATGACCAGTAAACTTGAACAAACTTTCCCCTATGGCTCTGGGGCAGAGTCAAGATGCTCCAAGGCTATAGCAGCATAGGAGATCATCTGAGGGAGCTAAAGATCTATGCTAAGTTCAAATAGGGTCACTGAGCTGGGCCTAATGGCTCAGGCCTATAATCCCAACATCAAGGCAGAGGCAGGATCTTTGTAAATTAGACATTAGCATTATCTACATAGTGAGTCCCATGTCAGAGCTACAAAATTATTCCATCTCAAACAAACTGTTATTGGGATAAGGTGACAATCCCTGGCCTATCTTACCCACATGCCTCTTACTGTGTGTGTGTGTGTGTGTGTGTGTGTGTGTGTGTGTGTGTGTATGATGTATGCATGAATGATATAGGTGTGGGGAGGTCAGAGGACAACCCTTATGAGTTGATTTTCTTACTCTACCTTGGGATCCAAGGATCAAACTCAGATCCTCAGGCTTTCAAGACATGTGCTTTACCTAGTGAGCCATCCTGCTAGCTCTTATTTTTACTTATTTATTTATTTAAAATTATGAGCTGGGTAGAGGCAGGAGGATTTTTCAGAGTCAGCCTGGTTTATATAGACAGTTGCAAGCCAGTTAGGGCTGCACAGTGAGCCTCTGTCTCACAACAAAAGAATGGAGTTTCCTGTGTGCACTTCAGGGATCCCAAACAAATAAACAAAGAATAACAAAACTATATAATGAAGGGTTGGGTCAGTTCTCAGGTCACACTGTCTAGCTCAAATTCTGGCTTAGTTATAGACTGAATGTATGACCTTACAAGTTACTGGATTTCTAGTTCCTCATCTGAAAACTGTGAATATTTTAGTAAATGGAAATTGCAGTATTTCACTCACTATACTGTTACTGACAGCTACTTATATAAGACACACAAAGCACTCAGCAAAGCATCTGGCACACGCTAACCAGTCAATAAATGTTAGCTATTAATATTATATATGCCTCTCTAAAACTCAGGTAATTCCTGTGTGGCTTTAAAAAAAAGAGCTTAATGGGGAAAACAAAGATTAAGTAACCATCATAAAGTAAAGACAGCAAGTGAACTGACTGCCCATAGAGAAAATGGGGTACATGATGAAACAAATTGCCACAATGCCAATGAACTTTCCACACCTCACCCACAAACTGGCAAGCTCCTCGCCTAGGCCAACCATCTATTTTGAAAAGGTGGAGCTGCTAAGATATAAAACCACAATGACCAGGTATAGAGAAAAATCAAACTAACAAACCTGCCTGCTGCTATTCCCAAATTTTGTAACAAAACACACACAGAAAGCTGAGGACTGAAATTTTCTACCCCACTATTGGGAATAAAACCTAGGCTGCCCAAATGCTAGGCAAATAAACTACCACTGAACTATATCCCTAGTCCCATCCACTAACCTTACTTTTTATTTTGAGGCAGAGTATTACTAAGTTCTCCAGGATAGCCTGGAACTTGTAAAGTCATCTTGCTTCAGCCTCCTAGGTGCTAGGATTAGAAGCATGAACTACGAAATGGGGCTGAGAACTGAATTTCAATGATAACATACCATCCTAGTATGGCACTTAACACAAAACAATAGATTATCTTGCAGACAGCACAAAAAACAGAATTTATCTTATTTAGGGCAAATATGCTATATTAATATTCCTATCTTATATTATTAAACCTACAAGACTTAGAAAGATCTAAATGTGTAAACTAAAAAGATCTCAATACTCAGTTTTTCCCTTAACTTGTGTGCTAACAAAAAAAACTGTCTATCCCACCTCCTCATTTCTGGCCAAACTGAGTTAACTTAAGTCAGGACTATCCTAAAAGGGCAGGTCTGCTAAGGTTAGCCAAGAGTCTTCATTCATGAGACTGGCTCAGATCTAGAGAGGAAAAGGCTTGCACTTCAAACACCCAGAAAGCAAGAAGCTTGGTGCTATTACATACATACACAGACAAAGATCACTCTGCAACTCAGAAACCTCAAGTACTAAGTGCATGGATTTCCTTAATATTGCCAAGACAACTCTAATAACATGGGCAAGACAGTTAGAATTCAATGATCCTTGACAAGGAAGACCCAGTGGTATAACTAAAATTCTTCGTGTTATCTTCCAGCCAGGTCTGTTCTTGTATCCTGGAAGACTTTGACCACAGCACCAACTCACTGAGCACGAAAAGATCCAGAAGTACATGACAGACACTGTTTAAACCCAAGGAGAATGACGCTCCATTCACTTCCAGGGTTGTTCTCATTGGCTTATACCTGGTTTATTTTCTGAAGGAAAAAAAAAAAATCTTTCTTCCACTAATCACTTAGAAACTAGAAACTCTAGTTGCAGCAGGCAATCCTTTGGACACTTAAAACCTCTTGAACACAGTTTGCCAGCTAGGCTTCAATTACGCTGGGCTGGTCACAGAAGGCTTTTTTCTATTACCAACTCACTTAGTTCACCACCTTCGTATTCCACAAGGGAAGAGCACGGTAAAAAGATTTTGGAAAAATGCCCAAGAAAGGAAAAAACCGCCCGGCTTCCTGAGGGTGTCTCCATCCCTCCCAGCCAGCCAGTACGTGGTGACTTCCTACCGAAGGCCACCAGGGGAGGATGGCCAAACCCGGCGCTAACACTGCAGGAAACGTCTCAAGCCTAAAAGCCACTTGTAGAATTAGCAGATCCATTCTGGACACCTCTGCCAAATTATGTCCCCGCAACATCCCCATTAACTCTTTGTCCCCAAGTTGCCCAAGTTGCCTGGCCCTGCCCTGCCCTTGGGCCTGACCCTGGCGCTCAGCCCCACCCCGGGGCCGCAGCAGTTCCCCTTCCCCGGCTCCCAAGGCACACCCAGAGGCCTCGGTAAGCAGCTCCTCCTCCCCCACAATCCCGCTTGTCGGTGGGAACCAGCTGGAGCTGAAGGCAGCTCCCCCGCCAGGGTCACCGCTGCCCTCTCTGCCCACGTCTCTCCTCCTGAAGCAGAACCGAGTTCCACGGCCCTCATCCCCGCCCGGAGCCTCCCGCCCGTCTGTCCCTCACCCGGCGGAGGCTGAGCGGGCGACGGAGGCACTGGAGGGCGCGGGCCGCTGCTGTTGATGATGTAGTGGGAGACACGCGAGTTCTCGGAGACGCTGAGCACATAGTCCCCGGGGCTGGTGCTCGAGTCCCGCACCAGGAACACCCCGTGCCGCTGGCCCTGCAATAGCGCCACCGCCTCCTGCCGGCTCAAGCGGCCCCAGTACCAGCTACTCCGTTCCTCCGAGTCGAAGTTGCCCGCCATGGCCGCCTCCGCGCCTTCACGCTGGGCCGCCGCCGCCACGCGCGCCCCTCCAGCCCTGGCGCCCGCCGCCCAGCGGACCGGCTCCGGTGTCAGGCTCCCAGCAGCGCCCGAAATGGCGGCGGCGGCCGCGGGCCTTCCCCACCGGAAATGACGCGCTCTCTACCCGAGGGAGGCTGCCGGGAAGGGGACCGCCGCCCGCCATTGGGAGAAGGGAAACGGAGTCCTTGGGGCCCGCAGTGCGCATGCGGCTTCATGGGCGTCGCCTCCTGGTCCAAACTCTGACCGCCGAGGATGGGGAGGCGGAGTCTAGGGCTAAGGGGCGGAGCCTCAGTCCCTAGGCTGACTGATCAGTGTTTGACAGATTGGTGGTGGAGGTCTTTCGCCCAGGACCTACAGGTAGCAGCTCCAATGCAAAGACTGGAGTAGAAAAGACGGTGTGGTTCCAAGATGTTAGCCTCTGTCAAAGCTCCCTGACAAGCTGGTCTTTTTTTTCTGTTGTCTTCAGTTTCCCCCGAGGCCAGCTCGAGTTCGTGTTATTCAGTAACAGTCATAGACATTGCATTTGCCTTGCAGGTGCAGTGGTGACCCAGACTGGGCTGTAAGTCACCGAATTCACAGACCAGTGGGAGGAACCAGGAAACAATTAATGACAAAGGAACGCCAAAGGCTGTGATGGGGAACAGGGATACAAAGAAATCGACTAAGTAGTCTGTAGAGGGATCCAAAGGACGGGGTAAAATGACTCAAGACTGTAATCCCAACACCTGGGAAACTGAGACAGGAGGATTACTGCGAGTCTGAGGCCCTACCTTACAAAACCTAAACAAATAACGACAAACAGGGGTCCACAGATGAGGTGGCACAGGTTGAATGGTGGGGTGTTGAATGGCAAGTGAGGAAGGGTACTCAATGCAAAGAAAGCAAAATGTTCAGACAGGCAAAAGAACGGAGTTCTCCCTATTGAGGTCCCCATGTCCCCCAGCCAGAGCCTTCTCAGTTTTCAGCTGTAGCAATGGGTATCTCCTGCTCTCACTCCCTTTGTGATCATGATCATCTCTCTTCAATTTTTTAAAAATGATTTTTTTTTTTGAAACAGTGTTTCTCTGTGTAGCCCTGGCTGCCCTGGAACTCACTCTGTAGGCCAGGCTGGCCTCAAACTTAGATATCTGCCTGCCTCTGCCCCCCAAGCCACCAATGATGCCCTGCTTGAAATGAAATCTTACTCTGTAGCCCAGGCTGACTCAAGATCCTTCCACTCCAGCCTCCCCAGTACTGGGATTACAAGAGCACCATACCTGGGCACGATTGCCATGATTCCTGTGCACAGCCTGCCCGCGGCTGCTCCCGAGGCTAGTTTGCCGGATGGCACTGCAACATCAATGTAAGTTTTCTAAATACCAATCTGCTGTTACCCTGCATAAAACTTTGAAAAGCTTTAAAACTTCCAGTTTAGGGGCTGGAGAGATGGCTCAGTGGTAAGAGCACTGACTGTTCTTCCAGAGGACCCAGGTTTAATTCCCAGCATCTACATAGCAGCTAACAACTGTCTGTAACTCCAAGATCTGACAGCCTCACACAGACATACATGCAGGCAAAACACCAACTGACATAAAAAAATAAATAAATAAAATTTAAAAAACCTTCTAGTTTAGCGCCCAGCATAGAATGGAGCTAGCCTCATCCTAACAGCTCCTACCTGAACCCCACATTCTTTCACTGTCCGAGGGCCTCAGCCTCAGTGTGGTTTTTTTTTTGTGTGTGTGTGTGTGATCACCCTATCACTCCCTTAGCACTGCATCCACATTATTTCCATTATAGCTTTTACCTCTTGTCCTGAAAGTTTTCACTTACAGGCCTATCTGTGGCTCATGCTAGAATTCTTCAAAGGCCAGACATCTAGCTAGGTAAATCCCACTACTGGAGAGACTGAAGGAGGAGCTGGAGGACAACCTGGGCAACATACTGAAACGGTACCTCAAAAAACCTAAATCTAGTCTAGAAAACCTAATATTTTTTAATAACATCTACATGGCTGGAGATTTGGCTCAGTGAGTAAAGGTACTTGCCACCAAGCCTGATGACCTGAGTTGGATCCCTGGGAACCACATTGTGGAAGCAGAGAACTGACTCTTGTGGGTTGTCCTCTGACCTCTGCATGCTCCGCCACAGCACATGCATGTATACCCACAAACATCCACACCAATAAATAAATTGTAAAATAAATTGGGGGGGGGTGTTTCGAGTCAGGATTTCTCTGTGTAGCCCTAGCTGTCCTGGAACTCACTTTGTAGACCAGGCTGAACTCAAACTCACAGAGATCCACCTGCTGGGATTAAAAGTGTGTACCACCACTGCTGGCTTCTAAAATAAATTTTAAAATATTTAAAAAAAATAATAACAGCTCTCGTTTAGTCAGGAATCACTACCAGGCATGGTGCTGGATGCTTTTCTACAGACCATCTCATTTTACACTCACCCCAACCTGAGGGGCTAATATCTTTAAATTGCCTAATTTTACAGATAAGGAAAGTGAAGCTCAGAATTTAAGTTAATTGTTCTTTTGAAGCATGAGTACGTACATATACCACAGCACTCATATAGAGGTCAGAGGACAGCTTTGTGGAGTTGGTTCTCCCCTTCCACTGTGAGGGTCCTGAAGATTTATCTCAGGTCATCAGGCTTTATGGGCAAAATGACTTTACCCACTGGCCCACCTCAACGGCCTGTTGTTGTTTTAGGGGGGATCTTGTGCATGCGTGTGTGTGTGTGTGTGTGTGTGTGTGTGTGTGTGTGTGTGCGCGTGTCTCTGTGTGTGTGTGTGTGTGTGTGTGTGTGTCTGTGTCTGTGTCTGGGCGTTGTTGTTGTTGTTGTTGTTATTTTTGTAAGACAGGGTCTTTCTGTACTCCTGGCTGATCTAGAACTCACTGTGTAAACCAGGCTGGCATCTGCTTGGAGGATATGGCAGAACAGAGCGCTCTCCTTCCAGATCTGAATTCTAGCTCCTCACTTAGCAGTCGCAAATGTCAAGACAAGTTCAACTTGGGGGATAAACTCACTGGGATAGCGCTTGCCTAGCATGCTAGAGGCCCTAGCTTCACTCTCTAGGACCCATCTCAACATGCTAGTACACACCTATAATTTCAGCACTTGAGAGTTAAAGGCAGGAAGATCAAGGCCAACCTTGGCTACTTCATGTGTTTGAGCTTAGCCTGAGCCACATAAAACCTTGTCTGAAAAACAAACAAGGCACTATGTGGTGGAGGCAGATGCAGGTAGAGCTCTGTGAGTTCCAAGTCAGCCTGGTCTACATAGGGAATTCCCGGCCAGTGTGGGCTATGTAGTGAGTCCCTGTCTCAAAACAGACAAACAAAAAGCCCTAAGCAAAAGTCATCCTTGGCCTAGTGGGGAGCTCAACTCTTCCGTGGTGTGGCCGGGGCCAGCCCTGTAAAAGACCGCAGGGAAAAGAGCCCTTCTGCGTTATCAGTGACTCATCTTGACTTAGCTTAGTCACCAGGAACCAGCAGCAGAAGTCACTCAGTGTGAATGCTGGCCCTTGGGGGAAAATGACTATCTGCTGTCCCTTTTCAGGACTGCAGGGCTTCAAGGCAGGGCCTTACCCAGAGACTGTCTGAGAAACTCCAAACCTGCTTCCTACAATAAACAAAAAGGAGAGATCTGTTTTTGTTGTGTTTATTTGTTTAGACAAGGTTACACTATGTAGCCCCGGCTGTCATGGAACTTGCTGTGTACATCAGGCTAGCCTCAAACTCACAGAGATCGATCTTCCTGCCTTTGCCTCCCACAGGAAGGAGTATTTATTACATAGCCTCATGGCTTTCAGACTGGCCTACAGTTCACTACATAACTATGGATAACCTTGAACTTCTTTGTTGTTGCTGTTGTTTGGTTTTTGAAACAGGGTTTCTCTGTATAATAGTCTGGCTGTTCTGGAACTTGCTTTGTAGATCAGGCTGGTCTCAAACAGAGATCTGCTTGCCTCTGTCTCCTGAGTGCTGGGATTACAGGCATGAGCCACCACTGACCAGCTTTTTTTTTTTTTTTTTTTTTTTTTTAGTTTTTTTGAGACAGGGTTTCTCTGTGTAGTTTTGGTGCTTTGGTGCCTAACCTGGATCCCGCTCTGTAGACCAGGCTGGTCTCGAACTCACAGAGATCCATCTGTCTCTGCCTCCGGAATGTTGGGATTAAAGGCGTGCACTGCCGCCGCCGCCGCCACCTCCCAGCCGGAAATAAATACTAAAAAATAAAAAACTCTCCCCTAAACCAAGTGTGGTGGCACATATCTGTATCCCTAGCATTCATAAAGCAGAAGCAGGAGGATCACTGCAAGTTTGAGGCCAATTTGGTCAGCTCAGCAAGTTCCAAGTTAGCTAGGGCTAAGTGGTAAGACTTTCTCTAAAACAAACAACATAGAAAAAATCGTTTCAAATAACCCTGGACTTTTTAATTCTAACCTATTTTTATGTTCAAGCTATCTGTGTATTATTTCTCCTGCAGTTGTACATAGAATGTTTTTACATTCAAGAAAAGAAAAGAAAAATCGTTGTCAGTGGGCTGGAGAGAAGGCTCAGCAATTAAGAGCACTTGCTTTTGCAGAAGATCTGAGTTTTGGCTTGCCAGTACCCACATGGTGGTCCACACCCATCTGAAACTCCAGTTCCAGGACATCCAATGTTCTCTTCTGATCTCCACAGGCATCAAGCATACATGTGGTGCACATACATCCTTGATGACAAAACACTTAAACACACAAAATAAAATAAATTATAACTGAGCTGTGTGGGAGTCTGTCAGAGTCCAGCTCCGACCTGTGGAAGGGTTCTTGGGGAGAGGAGAGAGGAATAAGGAAGTATTAGATAGAAAGACAGAGACACAGGATAGCTTCAGGAGGGACCTGGGTCAATACCCAGTCACCACGAAGTTTATTCCAAAGGGCTTTTTTTTTTTGTTTTGTTTTGTTTTTGTTTTTGTTTTTGTTTTTGGAGACAGGGTTTCTCCACGTAGTTTTAGTACCTGTCCTGTATCTCGCCCTGTAGACCAAGCTGGCCTCGAACTCACAGAGATCCACCTGGTTCTGCCTCCTGGGTGAAGCAAGCTCAGATTCTCTGACCTTGAGTAAGGTCTCACCAGGAAGCCTCTGTGGGCCTCCACAGAGCTGCAAAGTACGTAGGGAAATGCCATCAATAGAGAAGACTTAGCTGCTCAAGTGTGACCTTCCTTGACAGGAACAATCTATAGCACAAAGCCAGGAGTCGCCCCACAAGGAGAACTTAGCTTGGTCCCCTGCCCCTTCCCCACAAGGAGAACTTAGCAGGTCCCCTGCCCCTTCCCCACAAGGAGAACTTAGCTCGGTCCCCTGCCCCTTCCCCACAAGGAGAACTTAGCAGGTCCCCTGCCCCTTCCCCACAAGGAGAACTCTGCAGGTCCCCTGCCCCTTTCCCACAAGGAGAACTTAACTCAGTCCCCTGTCCCTTCCCCACAAGGAGAACTTAGCTCGGTCCCCTGCCCCTTCCCCACAAGGAGAACTTAGCAGGTCCCCTGCCCCTTTCCCACAAGGAGAACTTAACTCAGTCCCCTGTCCCTTCCCCACAAGGAGAACTTAGCTCGGTCCCCTGCCCCTTCCTCCTCCTCCTCCTCCTCCTCCTCCTCCTCCTCCTCCTCCTTTGTACCTAAGGAGCCCAAGGACTGCAGTCACAGTGGCTGCGGTGCCTTTTGCTCCTTGATGAGCCTGAGACCTTCCCTACAGAGGAAATGGCCTCCTTAGGAAGGGCTCCTGATGTGGATGTGTTGGGGCAGGAAGGGAGGGAGGAGGAAATGCAGAGGCAGAGGTGAAGGGAGGAGAGAAATGGAAGACGGTGTAGTTCAAGGGGCACCAAAGCCTTTGAGTCTCTACTATCTAGTAAAAAAAAAAAAAAAAAAACCCAAACCAGTCCTTACTCTGGTGGCAGAGAGGCAGGAGGTGGACCAGACAGCCTACACAGTCTGTCCTGTGTCGCCAAAGTCACCAGGGCTGCCTCATACGGCTGTGTACCACACGGCTTGGAGTGTTCTGTAGCTGAAGTACTAAAGAAAGCGGTTTTGGTGATAACAAAGAGGAACACAGTCAGGACAACAGATACATAGCGCTAAAAATAAAATGTTAGCTCTCAAGGTCATAGAAAAAATGTGTAGACTTTTAAAGTTCTCCCTGGGCAGTGGTGGAGCACACCTTTGATCCCTGCATTTGGGGGACAGAGCCAGGCAGATCTCTGAGTTATCCAAAGCAAGCTGTGCATAGTGACTTTAATCCCAGCACTCGGGAGGCAGAGGCAGGCATATCTCTGGGAGTTTGAGGCTAGTCTGGTCTATACATTGCTTTTTAGAACATCCAGGGCTGTGTAGAACTTCTGAACCAAAAAAAAAAAAAAAAAAAAAAAAAAAAAAAAAAGGAATGCCCCACCCCACCAAGTTCAGTCTTCATGTTTTGTTTTTTTTTTTTAATTTGGTTGGTTGGTTTGGTTTTTGTAATAAGGTTTCTCTGTGAAACAGCCCTGGCTATCTTGGAACTCACTGTGTAGACCAGGCTGGCCTCGAACTCACAGAGATCTGCCTGCCTCTGCCTCCTGAGTGCTGGGATTAAAGGCATATGCCACCACTGCCCAGCCTTCCTTTCCTTTTTTGCCCCCAGTGCTGGGGGTCAAACCTAGGACTTTGTGTTGCTAGCTAGTCTTTTACATTCACATTACATCTCAAGACCACCCTTCCACTTTTTTAGACAAAGTCTCACTACGTAGCCTGGGTTGGCTTTAAAGTGGAGATCCTCCTGCTCAGCTTCCTGAGTGCTGGGATTACAGGTATGAGGTATGCGCCACCACGATCCCTACTCCCCTTAAAAGGAAAAAAGTAAATATTGTTTTGCTATGTTACTCCAGCTATTGCTGAACTCTTGGGCTCAAGGAAGCTGGGACTAGCTAAGGACCACTTTTTTTTTTTTAAGGATTTATTATTAGCCAGGTGATGATGACACATGCCTTTAATCCCAGCACTTGGGAAGCAGAGGCAGGCAGATCTCTGTGAGTTTGAGGCCAGCCTGGTCTACAAAGTGAGTTCCAGGATAGCCAGGGCTACACAGAGAAATGCTGTCTCAAAAAAAAAAAAAAAAGATTTTTATTTTATGTAGACAGGTGTTTTGCCGGCATGTATGTGTATTCACCTGATATCTGTGGAGGGCCTTGGATCCCCTAGAACGGGAGTTACAAATGACTATAAGCCATCAGCCCAGTGCTCTTTTTTTTTTTTTTTAATTTATGTGCATTGGTGTTTTTCCTGCATGAGGATGTCAGGTACCCTGGAACTGGAGTTATAGACAGCTGTGAGCTGCTGTGTGGGTGCTGGGAATTGAACCTGGGTCCCCTGGAAGAGCAGCCAGTGCTCTTAACCACTGCACCATCTCTCCAGCCCCCCAGGTCAGTGCTCTTAAACACTGAACTATCCTTCTAGACCCTATTATTATTCTTATTATTTTATTGTTATTGTTATTTTGTGTGTGGGGGCAGTTGAGAAAGGGTTTTTTCTGTGGAATAGCTCTGGCTGTCCTGGAACTCACTTTTTAGACCAGGCTGGCCTTGAACTCACAGAGAGCTACCTGCCTCTGCCTCCTGAGTGCTGGGATTAAAGGTGGGCTGGATGGTAAGGCAGACATTGAACAACAGCTCTGGGAACACAGGAAGAGACACCAAGAAGGTCTCAGTGTATGTACAGGGCTGGGAATAGAGGGGATAGATCTCCCCAAAGGACAGTGACATATTCCCAATGGTAACCTGTCTGTGAGACTGTTGAGAATATAAGTCAGTTCACTTTGTTGCAGTGTAATGCACTGCCCCACCTTCTAGTAAAGAAGTTACACAGGTGTCTTTTTGTTTTTGTTTTTGTTTTTGTTTTTTCGAGACAGGGTTTCTCTGTGTAGTTTTGGTGCCTGTCCTGGATCTCACTCTGTAGACCAGGCTGGCCTTGAACTCACAGAGATCCACCTGGCTCTGCCTCCCGAGTGCTGGGATTAAAGGCGTGCGGCGCCGCCGCTGCCGCCGCCACCCCTCCCCAACCCCCCAACCCCGCTACACAGGTGTCTTTTAGGGGTCGAAACAGAAGGTATTGCTGTCTTCTTGGAGCTGAGAAAAGGCTGGCTGAAGGAGAGGAGAGACAGTCCTGATCCTCTTCTCCAGCTCACACTTCCTCACTGTGGTAGTTTGAATGTAACTGGCCTCCATCATCTCATAGGGAGTGGCAGGCACTATTGGGAGGTGTGGCTTTGTTGGAGTAGGTGTGGTCTTGTTGGAAGAAGTGTGTCACGGGGTGGGGATGGGCTTTGAGGTCTCCTATGCTCAGGATACCTCTCAGAGTCTCAGTTGATTTCCTGTTGCCTGCAAGATGTTGGACTCTCAGCTACTCCTCCAGCACCATATCTGCCTGCAGGCCACCAGGCTCCCCGCCATGATGATAATGGACTGAACCTCTGAAACTGTCAGCAGCCACCCCAATGAAATGTTCTCTTTATACAAGTTGCCATGGTCGTGGTTTTCCACAGCAACAGAAACTCCAACTTGCTTTCCCTCTGACGCGCCGCAGCACAGGGCCTTTGCACACACTCTTCCCTCTCTCGGGAGCACTCTCGCTCCAGATGTCAGGGTTATTCTCCCTCCTCCCTCCTCCTTCCCATTTGTCTACTGGTGTGCTCCACCAAGCTGTCTCTTCATTTGTTTTCAAAAGACAGGATCTTCCTTTGCAGTCCCAGTTGCCCCAGAACTTACTATGTAGACCAGGATGGCTTTGAGCTTATGATCTTCCTGTCTCTCCCTCCCATGTGCTGAGATTATAAGCATGTGCCACCACGACTGGCCTAGGTTTAGGGGTTTGTTTGTTTTTGAAACAGGGTTTAAGGGAAAAAAAAAAAAAAAGCTGTCCTGGATTTCGCTCTGTAGACCAGGCTGGCCTTGAACTCACAGAGATCTGCCTGCCTCTGCCTCCCAAGTGCTGGGATTAAATGTATGAGCCACCATGCTGGGCATAGGTTTAGGGCTTTATGAAACATGGTTTTGCCATGTCACCCATGCTGGCTTTGAACTCACAACGTTCCTGCCTTTGCTTCTCAAGTTTTGGAATTATAATTATGTGTTATCAGAATTCTGTTCTATATTGCCTCCTCAGTGAGGCCTTCTCTGACCAGCTCATTATAATCACATCCCAAAACTACACACCTGACATAACACATCCTCCCCACTTCTCTGTTCCTTATAGATTTCCCTAAGACCTCCTCCTAACATACATGGCTTTAAAAAGAAAATATGACAGGGTTTCACTGGTTTGGAACTTGCTATGCAAATCAGGCTGGCCTCTGTCTCCATGGTACTAAGTGGGGCTAAGGGCAGAGGCCACTACACCTGGCCATGTTTTATTTGTGTTGTTTTCCTCTGTCTCTTTAGAATATAAGAGCAAAGATTTGGACATTTTACTTTTTTTGGTTTGTTTGTATTTTATTTTATCTGTATGAATGTTTTGCCTGCATGTATGTATGTTTACCACATGTGTGTCTGGTGCCCACAGAAATCTTAACAGGGCTTCAGTTCCCCTAGATCTAGAATTACAGATTGTTGTGAACCGCCATGAGGATGCTGAGAATCCACCCTGGTCTTCTGCAAGAGCAGCAAGTATTCTTTTTAAGTCGGGGGAGGTTGGAGACAGTGTCTCACCATGTAGCCCTGGCTGTCCTGGAACTCATTATGTAACCAATCTGGCCTCAAACTCAATGTTAGGATTAAAAGCATGTGCCACCATACCTGGCTGTAACAAGTGTTCTTTTTTTTTTTTTTTGGCGCTGAGGATCGAACCCAGGGCTTTGCGCTTGCTAGGCAAGCGCTCTACCACTGAGCTAAATCCCCAACCCCGTAACAAGTGTTCTTAAGCACTGAACCTACCTGGATCTTTTCTTTTTCCTATTTTTTTTTTTTTTTTAATTTTTGAGATAGGGTCTCTCTACATAGCCCTGGCTGTCCTGTAACTCATTATGCAGACCAGGCCACCCTCAACTCACAGAGATCCTCCTGCCTCTACTCCCAAATGCTCCCACTACACGCAGCTCCCTTGGATCTCTTCTACTGTTGCTGTCTCCCCACTACCCAGCAGGGCCTGGCACGGAGGCAGCAGTGGAATGAAGGGGTGAAGGAAGGGGGGTGAAGGAAGGAACGAAGCTGTGTCCAGAGCCAAAGTCAGCTTCCTAGGCTCGGCAGATAGCTGCTGGCCAGCACAAGCTTTCCTCAGGATAAAGTCTGGTCACAAACCTTTCCTTCTTAGCTCTCAAAGTTACCCAAGCCGGGAGTGGGTTCACATCTGTAATCTCAGCACTTGGGAGGTGAGTTCAAGACTAGCCTAAGCTATACAGTGAGTTTGAAGCCAGCCTAGGCTACACCCACCCACACCCACACCCACACCAAAAATGGAAAAAAAAAAATAAAAGCAAGGAAAACCCAATTCATGTATGATGGCACACACACTTGTAACCACAACCACAACACTTGAGGGCCTCAGGAGTTCAAGGTCATCCTCTAGTACTTAGTTATAGGTCAGCCTGTGCTACAGTGAGACTCTGTCTCAAACACAATAGATCAACCAAAATCAGTCACTTTTTGCTGACTAGTGGGTTATATATATGGCATTACTCACATACCTTCCAATTTACTACAAGTATATAGTTATAAAGCTGTAACTGCATCTGATTCAGTGCCCAGCTTATCAGCTTCCTGGAGTCACTAGTACTATTGATAGAAGTGATAGGTTATTCTGGTGCCTTCACTAGACTAGGCAGCAAGTGCCTCTAACTACTCAACCATTTCTTTCTTTCTTTCTTTTTTTTTTTTTTTTACCCAAGACAGAATTTCTCTGTGTAGCCTTGGCTGTCCTGGAACTCACTCTGTAGACCAGGCTGGCCTCCAACTCACAGAGATCTGTCTGCCTCTGCCTCCTGAGTGCTAGGATTAAAGGCGTGCGCTACCACTGGCCCCTGGTATATTCCCCCCCACTCCCCCCCCTAGAAATTAGCAAGGGAGGCATTAAATGTAGATATGTTCACAAGACAACATCGAGCCCCCAACAGTCATACACTGTGGGTACCATATTCTCTGGGAACTTGTGCCTTACAAGCCCTAAGTGAGCAGCACTAAGCCTTTCCTCCAGCCTGCCTCTTGGCCCTGCATGCAGTGTGCCACGATGACCCTCCCTGCTCTTAGGCTCCTGAGTGTTCTACTGCCCAGCAGTGAGCAGGTGGCTGCTTGCAGCGTTCAGTCTTGCCTTCTACAGAGAAGAAACACAGGTTGTCTTTGAGGGAATCAGCCCTTATCCCATTTTGGTCCTTGCTCTTGGGTGTGGAGCATGCTTTCCTTCTAGAGGTAGGGCAGGCATAAGACCCAGGCCTGGCCAATCACTACATTCTTCTAACTCCAATGACTAGGGGTCAGAGCATCCCGTTCACTCTAGTGCAGTGAAAAAATCACCTCAGAGACTTTGTTAGAGAAGAAACATTTCCTTCTGCTCCTGATAGGATAAAAGCCAGTAGTTGCTCTCACCAGTATGTGGGGGGGTGTGGGGGGTTCCTTCAGTGGCACCCAGAAACTGTTAAGCCTAGATCTGGTCCCAGACATACTCCTAACAATGTCTTTGGAACACCTAGAAACAGCCCTCCCAAGGACAATAAAATGCCATTGCTGACAAATGCACTTTTCTACCCAAGCCACTTTGGACTAGCTAGGTTCATCATCCTGGGATTGGGGACAGCTCTGAGCCACCTCAAACACCAGCTTCTTTATGAAGTGCAGACCCCTCCCCACCCATCTGTCTTGCATCGGCATAGGCTTGTACTGCCCACACTAGGCCTCCTCGGTCCAACCATACCAGATGTTTGTTTGCCCAAAGCCAGAGCCCTGTGCCAGGTTGATTGGCGTTTGGTGGACAGTCCATAGTACAGCCACTGGCTCCTCTCTCGTGTTTTTGAGACAGGCTCTTTCTACATAGCCCTGGCTGTCAGAACTTGGTATATAGACCAGGCTGGCCTAGGAGTCACAGAAATGCAGTCCACCTGCCTCTGCCTCCTGAGTACTGGGATTAAGGTGTGCAATACCACACCCAACCTGGTTTCTCTTTTGCTCCTAAGGGCTCCCTGTCTCCTTCTTCTGCAGCACCAGGTTCCTGGCTGCCTCCTAGGACCACCCCCGGCCCCCGCAGCACTCACAGGGAAACTGTGTTGGCAAACACATATTGCTTTATTTAGTGTTTCTCTGGATTGCACAAGTGCCAGCAGTGGGCTGAGGACCCCAGAGGGAACAGAGGGAGCCGGGCAAACCCAAGGCCCTCTGAGGTGAGAGAAGCAGCAGAAAGGGGTGACGGCCCTGCAGCTCCTCCAGGGCTAGCCCTGGCCCCATGCTCCCAGGTCACAGACGTGTCCAGGCCAGTAAAAACCCTACCATCCTGAAATGGGGTCCAAAGTGTGTGTGTGTGAGGAGGTTGTCATCCTAAGGCATAGACCCAGGCAGGAGACCCCCGCCCATCTGGTGGCTCCCAAGGGTGATTGCTGGTCAGAGAGCCAGGTGCATACTTAAGACGTGAGTGACCCTTGCTTTATGGGCCTCCCTGGCCCTGGGAAAGGCAGTGAGGTGTGCTGAGGACACTGCTTCACTTCAGGATTTGGCCCAACCTGCTGCTGGGCAAGCCTTCCTTGTGTGGCTTGCCTGTCGCCAGCTCGGTGATTCCAGGGGCCTGGACTAGATGATTTCTCTGAAGTCTTCCAAACTCTAAGACTTTTCCCCATTCCAGGATGCCCTCAGACTGAGGTGGAGGTGGAAATATTTTTTTTTTTTTAAATGCTGGGGATTGAACCCAGGGTCTCACACATGCTTAGCACCAGTTCTACCACTGGGCTCACCCCCAGCCCTAAAAAGGGCATTCTTAAGGCAGGAAGATGGGGTAAGGTGGTCTCAGGCCCCAGGTGGAGGTCAGAGGGGGCCGCAAAAGGTGCAGGTGGGTGGGTGGACAGACAGACAGACAAGGCGTCAAGGGAATAAGGAGAAGAGGCTTGGCCAGAGAAGAGGGCCCCACAGCCCAGCCCACCCAATCTTTTAGCTACATTCCTTGCCCTATTTGAGTCAGGAAAACACATCCAGTGTGTTTAGGGTAGGAAAATGGCTTTTTTAAAAAAATAGTTTCCTATAAAGCATCAAAAAAATCTCAGAGAAAACTTCAGTTAAAATTCCCTTCTCTCAGACATTTGGCATCAGCAGAGGGCTGGCCTGGTCTGCTCAGGCCCCTGCTTTTCTATTGCTGTGGCCCGGCCTGGCCCACTCCTGGGGTAGCTCCCTGGCCCCCCATCACCTCAAGAGAGGGTGAGCAGGAGGCAGGAGTTTGCAGGTGGGCTTTGGGGGTGTCCCTGGATCCCTGACTGGAAGCTCGAGTCTTTGGTAACTGGGAGGGGAGGAGGGAAGAAGCAAAGCATCGGGAGTCCGAAGGGGGGGTCCACTGGGGCCTTCATCACCGAGAATTCAGCCGAGGGGCCACCTAGTGGGGAGAAGCCTAGTGGTGAGCGGAGGAACTGCAGGTACTTAGAGGCTCGGGGGAGATAGACCTGTAGCAGGTCGTGGCGAGTTGAGCGGCCTTGGTACAGAACTTTTCTATTCCCACAGCAGTACCTACTGCTCTGGCCAGAGTGAACATCCCCACATGTGCGTCCCCGCACCGTCCCCATAGTCCCCATTGCCCTCCTTATTATAACCCTTTTATGGCTACCAGAGGGGCCCAAGCGAGCCCCTTTCTTGCCTTCATGGGCAGGCAACAGGGGGAAGGGGACATGTCCTTCAAGGAAGGCTTGGCCATCAATGGCTCTACCTTAGACCCAGGTCAGCAAGCCTCACTCACCACAGCCAGGTGGCCGTTCTTAGCCTTGGTGATGAGAAGCTCCGAGCCAGATGTGAAGTCAATGATGCCATCCCTGCCTGGCCCCCCTGCAAATGTGATGCTGGAGGCAAGAAAGAACGTGAAGACTTGCTCACAGAGGCGGACCCCCTAGGCTGGGCCTTTCCCAGGGTCCACGAGCCACCCCAACGTGCTTCACCTGCCCTGGTTGATGTTGATATTGTTGACACGGTCGGCACTGAGGGCCGTCTTGGTTAGTGTCTCAATCACATGGTCACTCTGCAGCACCACATCTCCCTGGTGAACGAGATGCAAAGAATGAGTGAAGCCTTGTTCAGGGCTAGAGGACCCCCCTCCACCTCCCCAAGTTCTAATGGGGGTACCTTTTGTTTATTGTCCTCACGCTGCACATGAAGCACAAATAGGCTGTCACTGAGGCTACTGACAGAGATTCCTGAGAGGGGAGGGCAGAGGTCAGGGAGCAATGGTCAGAGCAGGGCTCCTCCCTACCCCTGCAGGCCTCAACTCGGGCTGACCCGTTAGGTTGGTATAGTCGATCCTCTGCTTGACTTTGGCATCTTCCACGATGACCACGGCACTGGGTGTGAGCAGCAGCTGCCGGGAACGAGGTTTGTAGCCCTTGCGGTCATATTTCACCACTGGCACAGCATACTAGAGACAGACACACAACAGTGTGAGGGCAGGGCGAGGGCTGAGGAGTTCCAGGGACAACTTCCTTGCCCACGGCTCTGACCGCTGGGCAGAACACTGTGAGGGCTTGAGTTGTGACGGGTGGGATCTTACCTGGATGGGCTCAGAGCCCAAGGCCTGAAGCACTCTGGGGCTGATCTCTTCGGTGCCTGTAACCAAGATGGGGAGAAGGAAGTCGGGTAAGGCCAGAAGGAGACAGGATGGTGCTGGAAGGCTCAAGGGATGAAAAGTGGGGGGGCTTACCAAGACGTGTGCTAATGAAGAGTCTGGGGACACTCTGGGGGTAATTGTCCTTCTTGCCCTTGAAAATCTCACTAGCCACAGCCTTTTGCTGCAGCTGATGAGACAAAAGGAATCAGTGTCAACGGGCTGGGGACCATCTGGAGGGCGGACCCAACAGCTCCCTCATCTCTAGTGCCCTGCCACCAACATCCCATCAGCTCCTCCCTTCCTTACCCACTGTCCCCACCAAACAAGGCACAGAGCTCCCCAGGAGTTATGACAGGACTGTCGAGTTCCAGGCCTGATTTTGAAAATGATTCCCATCAGGCCCTCAGGCCTGAGATTGGGGTCCGGCTTAGAATCGTGTAGGTGGCCCACTGCTGCAACACGTTATCTGAGCTGCGTGGGTCCTCCTCCTCATCCAACACCATGTTGGTAACCACAAGGTACGTCAACCACTGACGCTAATCAGTGAGTGTAAAGCTGGGCCAATCAAGGCTCTTCTCCAAACTTTCTGCAGGCTCCACTGCCTATGAGAAGTCCAGTGAATCGCCTGGCCTTCTTCTGAGGCTACAGTGTTGACCAGGCAAAGTGCCTGCTGTCCCCAGAGCCCCTACGACTAAGTACTTGCTGCCCGAGTTCCCCACACCTGCTGCTTCCACTCAGGGCTGATACTCCGGCAGTATTTCCACACCATGTTCTTCATGCACAGCTCCCGGAGCAGCTCTGAGGCCTAGGGAAAGAGTCGGGTCAGACATCTTTCCAGCCTGCTTCCGTTCCTACTGAAAACCCCCAACAGGCCGCTCAAGCCAGAGAGCCCTTTGGAGTATCTTCTCCCTGGGGAACTCATTTTCTCTTCTTTTCTTTTCTTTCTTTCTTTTTTTTTTTTGAGACAGGGTTTCTCTGTTGCTTTGGAGCCTGTCCTGGAACTTGCTCAAACTCAGATCCGCCTGTCTCTGTCTCCTGAGTGCTGGGATAAAAAGTATGCGCCACCACCGCCCGGCTGGGAACTCATTTCATGGCCCGGCTCTACTTCCTCTCCCTGCTGAACCCTCCCTGGCCACCTCTCTGGATAAGGACACCCCCCTCACCCCTGCTAAGTGCTGTCATGGATGTCCCTAACTCAGTATGGAGAGCCCACAGACCTCTCTCAGGGCAGGTGGGGGTGTGGGCCAGGAGGTGTCCAGGACATTCCGGGGTAGTTGCCGCCTCAGGTTAAGTAAAAATGACGTGCGCACGTGGTCCAGGTAGAAGGCATTCTCAGGGCAGCGGGGTGCGTGGCGTAAGATGAAGCCACGGATGAGTCTGGGGGTGGGCAGCCCAGACACAGCTGGGGTGAGAAATCTGACAACAGATCCCCACATTCACCTTCATCTGTAGTCCCCCCTCACGGCATCCCAGCACTCACCGACGGATAGTTTGCGCTGCCCACTTCCTCCTGGCTGCCCTTCTCCGGCCCAGTGTGCCACGCCACCATGACTGGATACAGATGGCTGTGGATACCACATATGGCTGACCTCTGTCTTCTCACTATGGCGGCCCATCCATCCCCTAGACCCTGCCCCTCCAAAAGACCACTGGGACCCCACACCTGATCGCTTCACTCGGAGGAATTTCTGCCGCCAATGAAAGCCCCTCCAGGCTGCCTGGATCTGGGTGGCTGTGGTTGGGGAAGAAAATTAATTGTCAGAGCTCAGCACCCCTAGGTGAGGCCTGGCATGGTCAGTGGTATGAGTTCAGTTGAGGAAGGAAGGGTCTGTGAGAGGCAAAGTCAATGAAAGACAGCGGATGGGTGTGGGGCTGGGTTTGGACTGGGGAGGCTGGTGGTCTTTCTTTGCTGGGGGTCGGAAAGGAGGAAGACAGCTGAATAAGGGTGGGCAGGTTTCCTGGGGGAAAAAAGCCCAAAGGCAGTCATTTCCATTCCCCAAGACCCCCACGGGACAGCAAGGGTGAGTCTCTCTCACCTAGGCTCTGCCGTCGGACCTCCAGGGAGTCCTCTGTGGCAAACAGCGTCTTGGGGAATCGGATGAAGATCTTAGTCCTGGGAGGGAAGGCCGTGATCAGCCTCTGGGTACCAGCTCCTTCATCCTCCAGGCCCCGGGAACAGGCCCCACTCACCGGCCCATTTTGTACTCTTCTGGCTTGTAGCCCAGGTGTCGGACCAGCACCGCCACCCCATCCTGGGGCCGTCCTGCCCACGTGGGCCACGTCTCTGGACACAGTGACTTGTACCTGGGGACGGGGAGAGCAGGCATGTACTCAGGCGAGCCCAAGCCAGTGCTCACTCTGGAGGCCCCTTCTGCTCTGCTGGGTGTCTAGAGGTGCTTTCACTCACTGGTACACGGTACACATGCCTGAGGGTCCCCATTTTAAAGGTGGGGGACTGAAGCATTCCCATCTACCTATGGCAGAGATGGGATTCATATCCTGGTTGGCTCAGGTCCTGCCCTCTGAATAACTACAAAACCACAACATCCTCTCTGAGGTCCCGTCACCAGTCTCCGGTGGCAGCCTGTCAATGTGCTCCTCCTGTGCCCCTCACCAGGGGCTTCAGGAGGGTGGGGTTGTGTGTGTGCATCTTGTATCTTCTTTTCCAAGGCTAACATTAGACCCATAGCATAAAATGGTTCCTGGCCTGGATCCCATCGCAGCTGAGGGCCTCTGAACCCTCGTATCTGAACTAGAGCTATGAATGCCCCTCCTTCCTCGCCCTCGCCGTTCCAGGAGGTTCTGATCCTCCCACCTCACCCCTTCGCGGTGGGCCGGCCCCACCCACCTCTGCAGGAAAGCCTCGTATTTGCGACGGTAGGCGAAGCCAGCTCTGCGCACGCGCAGGTTCTCCATAAGTCCCAGGTACTTCACCTGGTGCCGGATAAGCACCTCATCAAATCGACCTGAGAGGAAGACAGCGAAGGAGGTCCTCGGCTGTCACTGAAAGGCAGTGTCACCATCCGAGAGGCACCGCTCACTGCTCCCGGGGCCAGGGAACCTACCAGGCTGTTTGGCATCGTTTGGCTTGATGCAGCGGATATAGGCAGGCTCCTTAGACTTCAGGATCTCCACGAGCTGCAGGAGGCTCATCTTGAACTGTGTGGCAACCTGGTGAGCCAAGGGGGTATAGGTTGGCTGGGGCTGGGCGGAGGCTACTCATGCCTGCATACACTGCCCCTCTTCCTCCCATCACTCCTGCCTCACGACAGAGAGGGCCAGACTTCACCTTAGTTCCTTTTAGCTTGTTAGAGACCTCAGCTTTTCTAACCCAGCTCTCTGCAACGCCACACCCCACCTCCTCTCCCCCCCCCCCCACCTTCTTCCTAGTAGTGAAGAACAAAGTCAGGGCCTTATGCTTATTAGGACAGAATCCCGCCACTGAGGTACCCTTCCCCCCTTATTTTGAGATAATTGATCAGTCTGAGGTAAAGTGCACTGGGGAAGGTCTGGAAATGACCCCAAAGGGAGATGGTGTTGGTGGGAGCAGCCAGAGAGGAAGGCAGTCCAAGCAGACGGAGGATGGCTAAGCAAGGGCTTGACACACAGGGAGCTACAGTCCTTGCGAGGATTTAAGGCAGGCAGAGGCAGTGTGGCAGAGAAGAGTTCCACCAGAGAGACTAGACTTTATCTTTAGGGAAACAGCCAATGAGGAGTTTGGAGTCAGGGAGCAGCAATGGGATGTGTATGTCTGATTATTTCTGCAGCATTTGTGTGGAAGATGGATTGGGAGGGGTTGGTGGGGAGCCAGGAAACTAGGGAAGAGGTTGGTTGACTGGTTTATGGGGACTGACCTGGACCAGCGGTTACAGGGGCAAAGGAGAGGGAGTTGAGCAGTATTCAGGCCACAGAAATCCACATCACCCAACTGGAGAAGTCCCTGGCCTGAGGGACTGGGTGGAGAGTGATCCCTTCTCAAGTCAGGGAAAGAAGAGCAAGGGGCTTGGCCACCAAAGGTCCACTTGGGGCCATCGCTGGGTACAGAAGCCAGAGGCGTGCTACAGAGCATGGGTACCAAGGTGTGCAGGTGTCCTGAGTAGGGAGATACTGGCTTGTTGTGGAATATTGCTTTAACTATGTAAAGGTGTGTTACATTTGTTTATGTTGCAGAATATTCCTTTAACTATGTAAAGGTGTGTTACATTGGTTTACGTTGCAGAATATTCCTTTAACTATGTAAAAGTGTGTTACATTGGTTTATGCTGCATTTGTTTACCGATGTAAAGATGTGTTGCTTTGCCTGCCTGAACGGCCAATAGCTAGGCAGAGGAGGGATAGGTAGGGCTGGCGGGCAGAGAGGATAAGCAGGAGGACTCTAGGCTCCATAAGAGAAAGAGAGGGAGATGCTTGCGGTCAGCTAGCCAGCCAGGCAGCTACCAGCCAGCCAGACACTGAGGAAGCAGTGAGAATAGAACGTGCAGAATGAAAGAAAGGTAAAAAGTCCCGAGGCAAAATGTGGATGAAGAGGATCAGGTTAAACTAAGTTACAAGAGCTAGCAAGAAATGAGCCTAAGCTAAGGCTAAGCTAATGATAAGTCTCTGTAGTGATGGGAGCTGGTGGGCAGCCCAAAGAAAGTCTGCTACACTGGCTGGAAGAAGAGGCGGTTCCAGCAAAAGCTGGAAGGACCGAGTCAGGATAGCAGAAGCCAGGGTGCTGGATGGGCACCACAATGTCTCTGTGAGCCAGCTGGAAGTACCCCGGTCCTCTCTCCCTCCTGACCTGGAGCTGTGAGGACCTCTTCTGGCTCAGCCCAATAGCTGCACCTCTGGCCTCAGCTGGCTGAAGGTCCCCTGCATCTGGCACCACTGGCCACATCTGCCTTTTCCAGCCCCTCCTCCACTAAACTGTTCTTTTCAACTGTCTAGCTTTCCTTGGCCTCTGTGTGGATGTGGATGGTGGACACACAGGTATACTGCCTACAGAGCCCTCCTACAGGTCTACTTGACAAGCAGTTACTCATTCTCTCGCCTCAAATGCTGCCTTTGCCTTGGAGCCTTCCCAGATGCCTACCTCCGCCCCTCCCCGCCGCAGGCAGTTCACTCCCTCTTTATGGTTCCCAAAGCACCCATTCACCTGGCTGTGAGAGCATCTATTTGTTTGATTCCTCAAAACTGAGAGATGTCTGCTGACTAGGTGGATACACACAAGTGCCCACGCAGGCTGGGGTACTATGGGTACCCATATAGAGAGAAGCAGGCAGGTATACAACAGTCTACATACAGAGAAAGGTGGACACACGGGTATGCACTTAGAAAGACAAGGGCTAGCAAGGTGGCTCAGTGGCCAGTCTGACATCCCCAGTTTGATCCTGGAGACATACGCCATGGAAAGAGAGAACTGACTCCAATAAGTTGTCTTCTGAACTCTACTCACACCACGGCACATGTACCCCACCCCCCCACATACATACACAAATAAATAAATGTAATAAAAAACTGGAGGAAAAAAATAGGCAAAGACGGTCGTGAGAGCAGACACCCATGTACGCGCACACGGGTATAAACACGCTCACGGTCACAGTGCCATCTGGGCTCTGGTCTGTGCTCAGGCACACACACACACCACTCCAATGTCATAATCTCCACACCGTCTCTGGTCGCTTCTTGTCACTGAGCTCATTCCTGTCGAAGCACTGGCTCATGATGGGGTTCATCGAGCTGCACATGGTCTGTGAGGCAGAAGAGGGGTCAGGGCTGAGCACAGAGCCGGAGATGCTCCCGAACTGTGGGTACCCAACCCACCTCAGCCCGCCTGTGTCTTCCTCACCTCCTTCAGGTTCCGGAAGAGAAGGTCATTGTTTTTATCCAGAAACCCTGTGAGGGGAAAAGAGACGAAGGGTGAGGGAGTGCCCCCCCATCCCCCCCCCATGGGACCTAGCCCCAGGATCCTCACCAGTGACACTGTAGGTCACCTCTCCAGCATAATGAAGAAGGCGGAACTCCCCCCGACCTAGCGATTTCCTGGTCTTCTGGTCAGCGAGCTTGTGCCTGAGGGTGACAGGGAGAGGAAGCTACCACGTCTGACCTGGGGCATGTCCCTGCCTGTTGACAAAGCTTTAGGAGCCATCCAGGAAGGAGCCGGCAGGCCCTGGGCTGTCCCACAGATTGCATACTACACGGCAGACTGTGCAGGCCTGAGGCCTGTTGCAGAGTTCACAGAAGCTCAGAACAGTAGACAAACTTGCCTAGAGGCCAGCCTAGCTCCAGGAGGAGGAACTTGGGCTTAGGCATGCCAGGCAGTCCAGGCATAGGGCTAAGTTCATTGCCTCTGGCCTCTGCCCAGCTGTTTAGAGGGTGGTAGAGCTGTCCTCTCCATTTTCAGAATGGAATCTGTCCCAAGAGATTATTTAAATTCTAAACATGCTTGTACCCTCTAGCCCATTTTTTACTTTGAAGAACTATTCTGAGCAACTACCCAAAGATGCAGGTGAAAATTGAAAGCCTAAAGAAGAATGTGGTGGCCTTGCTCTCACATCACAAACCTGGAGGGTGAGCTTCTGGGTAGCTCAGTGGTGGGATGCTTGCCTAGCATGTGTGAAGCCCTAGGTTCCATCATTAATACCAGGAAAAAACCAAAAACAAAAACCCAGTGGGGTGGTGGTAGCACATGCCTGTAAAGCAGAGGCAGGCAGATGTCTGTGAGTTCGAGGCCAGCCTGGTCTACATAGCGAGTTCCAGGATGGCCAGGGCTACAGAGAGAAACCCTGTCTCAAAAAACCCAAACAACCAGTGCACAACTTTAATCCCAGCACTCAGGAGGCAGAGGCAGGTGGATCTTTGTGAGTTTGAGGCCAGCCTGGTCTACAGAGTGAGTTCCAGGACAGCTAGGGCTGGCTGTTATATACAGAAACCCTGTCTCGAAAAACAAAAACAAACAAACAAACCAAAAACAAACCCTGGAGAGGCTCACTGGGGCCCTCAAGGCAGGGTGAGAGCTGCAAAGTCCTCATGGGTCATAGCCTCGAAGGACATATTTTGAAGTAATTTTTCCACTTGATACAGGAAAAACCCTAGAACATAACATTATCCTGAGCCTCATGCACAGTAAGTTCTTGACTTTGGAAAAAAAAAATGTATAGGAACAGGCAGGAAGGAAATGCCTGGGATTGTTAACATGATGACCTCTGGGTAACAGGGTCACAAGAGGCTTTGCACACATTCCAACTCTCTCTAATGAGCAGCATTTTTGTAATTATGTGAATTTTATTGTTCGGTATGATGGTGCATGACTGTAACCCTAGCACTCCGGAAGCAGAGGAAGATAGGATCAGGAGTTCAAGGCCATCCTTTACAGTGAGTTCCAGGCCAGACTGGGCAACATGAGACCCTGTCTCAAAAAGTCAAAACCAAGCCGGGCGGCAGGGGCACACGCCTTTAATCCCAGCACTCTGGAGGCAGAGCCAGGCAGATCTCTGAGTCTGAGGCCAGCCTGTTCTACAAAGTGAGTTCAAGGACAGCCAGGGCTACACGGAGAAACTTGGAAGAGAGAGACTAACCAATACCAGATACAGTGGTGAAAGCCTTTAAGCCCAGCACTCCAAAGGCAGAAGCAGGTAGATCTCTAAGTTCCAGGTCACCCAGGGCTACAATGATATTTTGCCTCAAAACAATAGCCCCCATGCCCTCCCCCCAAAAATCCCTTCAAATGTTTTGCTTGCTTCCTTCCTTCCTTCCTTCTTTTTTTTTTTTTTTTTTAGTTTTTCAAGACAGGGTTTCTGTGTAGCCTTGTCTGTCCTCATTCTGTAGACCAGGCTGGCCTTGAACTCACAGAGCTCTGTCTGCCTCTGCTGTCCCAATGCTGAGATTAAAGACATGCACCACTACCACCACTGGGCTTGCTTGCTTGCTTGCTTGCTTGCTTCCTTCCTTCCTTCCTTCCTTCCTTCCTTTCAAATAGGATTTCACATTATAGCACAAGTTGGCTTCAAACCTGCAGCATCCCCATCAAGCACAAGCAACAAGCAGAAACAATTTTTCATGTACTTTTTTGTTTTTTGTTTTTTTTTTTTTTTGGTGATCAGGGTCTCTCTATGTAGCCCTGGCTGGCCTAGAACTTGCTCTGTAGACCAGGCTGGCCTGGAACTACTCACAGAGATCTGCCCGCCTCTTCTCTGAAGTGCTGAATTAAAGGCATACATTTCATGCTTGGCTTCATGTTCAACAAACAATGCTCATGACTGTAGAGTCCAAAAGCCCTGGGACATTCATCCCAAGCTCTACAGTCTAAATAGATAACATGACCCTGACCAAATGAGTGAATCTTTCTGAGTTTTGGTAAGATACAACACAAGAAGCATCCTTATGGGGTTCTGTAAACTAGGAGGTGAGGGGTACCCAGTTTGTGTGCTGAGCTTCCCCACTTTACAGAGAGTCCTTTTGTCTTCTGTTTTGTTTGCAGACAGGATCTCAGGTGGCCTGGAATTTGCTATGTAGCCAAGATGGCTTTGATCCTGAGGCCTCCCCCTCCCAAGTGTAGGGCATTCCTCATATAGAAAGCAATTGACAAATGAGGGAGCTTATGGAAACAAACAACTTAGCAAGTTTCATTCTCAGGAAAGGAGGAAGGTCCAACAGCGGCCCTTCCTAACTGTCAACATTACCACTTTCTCTGGTGATTAACTGGTGGCTGGTGCTAGGGACCCAAAAGGAGTCCTGGGCGTGCTGGGTATGCCTTCTACCACTGAGCTATGCCTTCAGCCTCACAGCTGGTGTCGCCACTATGGAGGGTCCCCCAGCTGAACCTGAGCCCCTGCCCCAGCAGCACACTCACGTCAGGAAGTGGGGGTGGTGCTTGACAGTGATCTCCAGCTTCTCCAGGAAGGTCAGGTCTGTGGCCTCCCCAGGACGCAGACACTCTTCATCCTGCAGAGCACAGGATGAGGTGAGGGATTTATTGGAAAGGAGGTGATAAAGAGGCCAACATGTAAGAAGTCAGAGGCACAGGAGAAAGGGGCAGAGCTTAGGGAGCCCTGACAGAGAGCCTGCAGCCCAGGCCAGTACCTCACCTTACCCTGCCCAGCCCCACACTCTGACCCAGCCTGCAGACACACTTGGGACAGAAAGGAGGGAGGTTTCCAGGCTGTCTCCCACCATGAGGCTAGAAGAGCAGAGGATGTACCAAGATGGAGATGATGCCCTTGAACTTCTCCTCTACCAGGTCACAGATGATCTTGTTGTTGAAATACTGGACAGGTTCCCACTGCGCAGAATGAGAAGGGCATCGATCACCGGGTCCCCCACTCTCTCCTGGGAGCCCCAGTGCCTCGCTTCCCATGACACGCCGGGTACCCCAGGCATGCACGTACCGCAATACCCTCCGCCTCGTATTCCTCCTGCTCAGACTTGAGGGTCAGCTCAATGAAGAGCTGCTGCAGCTTCTCGTTGCAGTAGTTGATGCAGAACTGCTCAAAGCTGAGGGACAGGGGAATAACCCGCAGTAGTGCCGGGGACAGGGAATGGACGGGAGCAGGTACAGGCAGCAGGGCTAAGAGACGCCAAGCAGGGCCACGGCTGGGAATGAGAGGCGGGGACAGAGGAGAGAGCCAGAACACAGACACTGGCAGACAGACTGGCAAGGGTTAAAAGTGCAGGACTGACCTGTTATGCTGAAAGACTTCGAAGCCGTAAATGTCCAGGAGCCCGAGAACGGTGGTGCTTCGCCAGCTGGGACTCTCGGCATCCTAGGGCCAGCCAGTCAGCAGACAGCATGGGTCCTCATGGTCTGCCCCAGCTCCCGGCTACAGGCCTCCCTGCCCACCCTCCCTGCCTTCCTTGGAAGCAGCATGGACTGAGTACTCACCTTAGAGGCCAGGGACCTGTTGATCTTTCTGACCAGCCAGGAGAAAGTGCGGCTGTACACAGCCTTGGCGAGAGCGTCCCTTGCATATGCAGCCTGTTCAAGGTTCAGTGGGCTCAGGAGCTGCCATAGAGGATAAAACAGGAGATGAACGCCACAGACAACCTTCTGTCCTACCTCCCCTCAGACCCAGGCATCCGATAGAGAAGTCCTTACCACCCTGCCTCCCTAACTCCATTAAACCAGAGAGTGGTGTTGCTATTTAGGACACCACAGAGAAGCTGTTATAGGGGTCTCATTCTTGGAGGTGGGAGCCCTGGCCAGCTTACTGTACCTCTCTAAGCCACCTGTATTACGCCTCTCCGGCACTACTGAAGACCCTGAGTAGACCAGCAGAGAGGAACGAGGGGACAAGGCTCTCTAGGATGGCCCACCTCTCCTGTTTCTGTGGCCAGTCTGAGTCTTACCTCTTCCCCCTTGGCGATGATCTTCCTGTGAGTCAGGGCTTCCCTCAGCATTGTGCCTTCCACACCAAGGAGCTGCCAAGGGGGTGTGTGGGGGGGCACAGTGAGGGGCTGGTTTCTCTCACCTCAGCTGCCCCTGTCCTTGCCCTCTGCCTGCCACACTCACCCTAGTCAGATACTTGAGCTGGTTCTCAGTAGTGACCTGGGCATTACTTTCCTCATCCGCAGCAAAGTGGATGTTGCCCAAATGCAGGACACTGGCCACGATGCTTAGCAAGTCCTGAGGTGGCAACAGGGGCATGTGGTGGTTATGAGGTCAGGGAGGTCAGGGCTGCCCATGAGGACCAGTAGGAGATGCTCGGATCCAGCAGGGGATGGTTGGTAAAGCACTCGGGAGGGGAAGGGAACTCCAGGTCGAAATGGGTTCCAAAAGAAGTGGGTGAATTTGGAGTGGGAGGGGAGGAGGGTCCACAGAAGAGCGCTAACCTCCACTTCATCCTCAGTGAAGTCAATGACTGACAGCGCCTTCCTGACGACCTTCCAGTCACTCTTGTCGTTGATGGAGGAGACTTTGGCACACTGGCCCTGGAGAAAGAGCACAGCTGGCAGCCGGCACTGGCGCTGTGCCCCCCGGGTGGCACCCACCCTGCCGGCTAACTACTCACCTTCACCAGGTACAAGTAGCTCTGGGGGTTCCGTTCCAAGCCCAGACGACGAAGAGTCTCCTCCTCACCCCCCTCCAGTAGCTGGTAGAAGACGTGGAAGTTCCGCTCCCCATGATTCTGGTGTACCACTCGTGACTTTTCCAGGAGGTAACTGAGGATGTGGCCTCCCACAGGGGCACCCTGTGGGTAGGGTGGGGAACAGGGACGGTCAGCTCGGTCAGGAGAAAGGACCCATCTTCCTCTTCTCTCCTGCAGTAGACCTGGGCTCTAACTCTAGCTCTGCTACCAGATAAGTGGGCTCAGGCACCCACTCTGGCCTCAGTTTCTTCATTTAAGAAATGGAGACACAGCTTAGTGGTTAAGTGACCTGTTCTCACCTCTGTCAGCTCACACACGTGTGGTGCACACACAGATTTAAAGAGAGAGAGAGAGATTCAACTCTATCCATTTCCGAGTCATACTTGTATGCCTGCCAGGCATTGCAAATTTAACAAGCCTGACCGTGCATTCCAGCTTTTTCCTCTCCCACACGAACTCCAGCTCGTGCCCTCCCATCCTGATCAGTGGCAGCTCTGTAGTGCAAGTTCTTCGGAAGGGAAGGCTGCGGTCCTCCCGGAAAACTTTTTTCCCACCTACTTCCTATATCCAAACAAGCAGCCGATCCTGCTGCTTTAACCTTGAAAACACCCAGAATCCAACCTCTGCTCTTCACCTCCATGACTACCACCCCGATTTGAGACGCTCGTCTGTCACCTACATTATTACATCAGCCTCCCAACCGGTTTCCCAGCTTGGCTGGGTTCCTCTATCATCTACTCCGAACAAAGGCTAGAATGACCTTTTCAGCAGGAAAGTTGCATCATGACAGGCTACTATTCAAAACCCTCTCATAATTTCTTTTCACTTAGCTGAAAAAAATTTTTTTTTGCAGGGCTCTCTCTGAGTATAGCTTTCCATGTAGCCTGTGTTCTTAATATGATTTAACGTCCTTGTTTTAATTCCCACACTAAGGCAGGGGGGAAAAAAAAATCTTTGCAAAGACCTAAGAGACCCTGGCTGTCTGCTCCTGTTTTCCTGGTACCTTGCTTCCTCCTGCAGCTTCTGGCTTCACTGTAGTCTTTAAACACACTAAAAACTCCACCTCTGCAAAGCCTTGGACCTCACGTCTACCTGGCCTCATTGCCCCAGGCATCCACTACGCTTGCTCCCCACTCCCACCGAGCCATTTCTGAAATGCCACCCCCGAGTGAGGACTGCCTTAGAACTGCAGACCCAGGTGTGGTGGTGCTACTCAGGAGGATGAGGCAGGACAATCGGGAGTTTAAGAGCAGTCTGGATTACAAATTGAAACTATCTCATTAAAAAAAAGAAAAAATTACAGCAGCACCCACCTTTACCTAATTTTATTTACTGCTAAGTTATTATGTTTCTGTTTATCACCTATCAGTCCAGGAGACAAGATCTGTTTGACTTCACTGCTCTAACAGTAGCCCCCGAAGAGTGCCTGGCACACAGTAAGTCCTCAACAAATACCGAACCTCCTGAATGGCACACCCGACCCCCTCCTAATGCTTCAACACACCCACAGGTACCTTGAAGTCAAACTGCACGTCCATGTACTTCCCGAACCGGCTGGAGTTATCATTTCGGAGAGTCTTGGCATTTCCAAAGGCCTGGGAGTGGATGGAAATGTGAGGGAAGCCGGATATTTTCTTCTTGTCCTACCCGCTCCTCAGATGCTGCCATCCCCTCACCTCCAGCACAGGGTTGCTCTGCAGCAGCCGGTCCCGCACGGCACCACCCCGCTCAGGGGCTGGGCAGGTCTCCGCATAGAACTGTAGTAGTCTCTTGGTGGCCTCCGTCTTTCCTGCCCCACTCTCTCCAGAAATCATCACTGCCTGGTCCCGCCGCTCAGTACGAAGCGCCCGGTACACGGTGTCAGCCACTGCAAACCTGGGGCAGAGGTTTGCCAAGAGCTCGCAGGGTGAGGGAGGGCCACCTATATCTGATTGGACCACTCTTATAAAATGTGGGGCGGAGGGGTGGACCTGCACAGCTGAGGATGGGGGCTGAGTTCACTATCACATGGAAGCCTGAAAAGATCACTCCGGGTGGGGTGCTAGCCAGGCGCAGCATGTTAAAACAGTTAAAGGAATAAGTCACGAGTGGGCACTGGGGTTGGGAGCCGAGGGTCCTGGAGGACAGAACCCAGAGACTCATCTATGAGAACTGAGGTGACTCTGGGGTAAGCAATCATGGGATTCCTCAAGCTGTGAAGGGTGAGTCAGTCACCCAAGGCAGGGGTTAAGAATCATTCCAGAGTGGGGGTTGGGTGGGGTCATCTTGCATGACCATAGGGGAGGTCACTCCTGGAAAAGTGAGGGAATCACTCACAGGTGGGGTGGCACTTCATAGAAACTGACTCCACGGTAACGTTCCATATGCTGTCTGCTGTAGATCTGTAGGTCTCGGTAGGGGTTGACGGAGACCAGGACAGGGCCGATGTAGGTCTGGGGGACGGAGAATGGTCAGCAGCTTGTCCTGAAGGCTCCTGGTGCCTCCTTCACCCCAGGTCTGTTGCCCCAGCACCACCCATTGCTCTCACATAAATGAGGTTCTCCCGGAATCGCCTCCGCAGGTTCTCAATGAAGGCCGCCTCACTGGTGAAGTTCTCCAGCAGAACAAAGTCCTGCACCCCCACCCGGTCCCGGGCGGTCAAGGCGCTCTCCATGGTCACCCGCACCCCGTCACTGCCCAGGGCCTGTGGAGAACCAGCCACGAGACAAAGTCAGAGTCTGTAGGTTAAGGCAAGGCCACGTCTCCAACCCCGCCTGCAGGATGTGGAAGGCAGGGACATTTGGCTACAGAACACGTTTGGGACATACGATTGGGTCACACAGCACACATGGGCCATGCACAAAGCCCACAGGAGCACCAGGGACCCAGCAGACACGGAACGAGTGCATGGAATTCAGAGAGGCGTAGTTTTGTGTGGAGAAAGGTGGGTCATGAGAATGAGCTCCTGAGAACGGAGTAAAGAATGCTGTGTTGACCTTGGACAAATCTCCTTTCTCAGGGCTGCTTTCCTCCTCGGGGAAGAGGAGTGAGTTAGTTCAGGTGACCTCAAATCCCTCAGCTATGTGTTACAGGTGCTTTGGAGGACAAATAGTTCCGGGTGAATTCTGCAGACAGAGACAGGCCATTTCTCCTGCTCCCACCGACCCCAACTCCCCAGGGGTAGAGCTGCTTAGAGACCAAGCAAGAGCTCATCTCCCAGGAGAGGGTTTCCCCATGGGCCACCACCCCGGCTGGACTTAACACCCACTCCAGAAGGGGGGTGGCCTGCCCTCCCTCAGCTGGAGCCACTCCCTCCACTCCAGCTGCTAGGCTCCCCACACAGTTCCTCCCCGGTTGAGAAGCCTCAGGAGGTGGGGGGTTCTACCAGGGGAAAACCCAGCTGCCACCCAAGGGTGGGGCAGGGAGAGGCTTAGCTAGACCCTCATGCCGTGTCCGGGGTGAGGTTTCCCTTTACAGAGAGGGTCTGCAGGTTCCAGAAAGTGCTAAGGGTCAATGAAGAGGAAGGTATTGGGTGCAGGTGTAAGTCCCAGGGAGGTCACTAAGTCTCCCCCGACCCTAGTTGACCAGGAGCTCTCTGTTCCACGGTCACCCCTAAGAGCCTGGGGCCTGCTTCCCTCACACCTGCCCACCACTCACCCACCCAGCCCGAAGCTGCTGCCAAAACCACGGCCGCAGCCACCGCCCCCTTGTCCTCCGGTGAGGAGTCTCAGCCATCACCAGGGGCGACCCGCATGGCCCTGGGTCCGAGCGTTCTGCAGCCTTCTCCGCCTCGGCCTCCTGCCCTAGCAACTTTCAGGGACGTTTTCCACCGAAATTCCTGGGCCGCGCCTGATTCCTGGCTAGCCCAGGAGGCGCTGCGGGCCACCGAGCGACACCCAGGACCCCCATCCCGCCCTGACCCCTGCTCACCGACGCCCGGTAGCGCATCCTGCCCGACCTGGCGCCCCGCTCCGCTGCCCGCGCTCTCGGTCCGGGCTCGGTCGCGGCGTCAGCGAGGGAGGGGCCGGCCCGCCCCCCGCACCGCCCCTCGCAGGCCCCGCGGCTTCAGGGGCTCCGAGCCTCGACCCCGGGGTCCCTCTGCAGCCGGCGGAGCCCGGGCTGGGTGGGAGGGGGCCGCGGGACCTAAGAGGGGGCGCGCGAGGGGCGGGGCCTCCTGCGTGCCGCGGGCTCCGCCTGAGTCAGGTTTTCCAGGAGGAACGTCGTTAGTTCCAGGGTGGGGCCCGGAACCCGCGCGGCCGCCGCGTCTACACGGCCCCGGAACTCACTTCCGGGCTCGTGTCTACAACACGGGGCCGGACGCCCCGCGCGAGACCAGGGCTGAAGCCCGTGGGTCACCGAGGAAGCAGGATTTCCCTCCCCACCCCCAACCTCGAGTCCCGGGAAAGTTAAAAATAGAACGAAATGTCCAAATACGGCCGGCGCGCCTGGACAGGCGGAGCCTCTGTGCGGGACACTGTCCGCCCCCATACCCACTCCGGGAGGACCAGCTCCATTCTTTAAACCCCTAGGAAGAAAAAAATTGTTTGAGGCACAGTCCCACTACCTAGCCCAAGCCGGCCTGGAACTCAAGAAAGAGTCTCCTGCCTCAGCCTTCCGGGTGCTGAGATTACAAACCTGTGCCAGGATGCCCGGGGAGAAAATCTCTGGAAAGGTCTCCTGCTCAGCAAAGAACACAAGCCCTAGGGCCAGGGACGGCAGCAGGGTGCGAGCCCTTTTTTGCACAGCATGCCCCCCCCCCCCCCGAAGCCTGAGTTTCCTGGGTGGGCAGCCACCTTCTGACTTCCTTGCATTTGCAGCCAATACCTTTATGCTCCATCCTCAACATCCTTCTTCGGACTCAGTGCCCCAAGGGCTCCTCTCATCTCTCTTCTTTCTGGTCCCTCTAGATCCCCCCCATTCTCTCTACCCAGGCCATCAGCTGTCTCCCCAGTCCAGCTTCCAGCTGGCTCTCTGAAGGCACCAGCCCCTTTGAGGTCCGAGCTGTGTGGGGTGTGTGGGTGGGTGGACTCTGGGTCAGTTGCTACCACTTGTGGCATATTGATGTCTAAGGAAAAAAAAAAGATCAAGTCCCTTAACTTCTTAGGAGACGGTTCATCTTTAAAATGAGGCTACGACCTGCCAGAAGAATTGTTGGGTTGCCTGAAATGAAGCACTAAGGCACCACCGCCCAAGCCTTCAACACCACTACCCTCTTCCTCTTTCTCCCAGCCTCGCTCATTCTATACACATGCTTGGGGGTGAGTCCACTCTTCTTGTCTAGTGGGGAAAGCCCCCCCGCCCCGCGCCCCGCGCGTGCGCCTCTATCTGTCACTTGCAAAGGGTTCTCAAGTGCCTTATCTGTTTCTCGCCCGATGTTAAGAACCTGAAGCATATACCGAGGATACAGACTTGTTCTAGGGAGGAAAGGCAGAGTAAGGACCCCAAAGCGCCAAAGCGCCCCACCCCTTGGACGGGGACTCCCTGGGGAGAAGGTGCGCCTGCGACAGGTGCTGGCTGCAGCCTCGAGGGGAAAGATGGTTCATTACTTCACGAACAACAGCTCAGGCTGAGCCACAACCCGGGGGTGGGGGAGGCGTGAGGCGCCAGCTGGGAAATGGGGCCCTTTGGAGCGGGCCAGGGGAATGGGTGCCGCAGGTGGAAGCTGGGTGAAAAACGGGGCAGGGGGAGCGCCCTCTACGATGCCCCGGCTTTAACAGCATGGAGAGGATACGACTTTCAGCCCACCCGAGAGCATTATTAGACTTAGGGCGGGAGAGTTTGGAGTACCCAGCAAGAGCTGGGCTCCTTCCCCTCCCCCTGCGGCGGCCTCAGGGAGCTGGCGCTCTGGCCAGTGGAGTCTGGGTGGGAGGGGCGGGGTGGAGGAGGAGGGGCTTCGGGGCCGCAGTGCCCGCCCGCCCCGCCCCGCCCCGCCCCGCCCCGCCCCGCCCCGCCGCGTCAAGCGGCTGGAATGAGGGGAATCCGCGTGCGGAGGGGTCCGGCGGGCTTCACCCGTCCCGAGCGGCGCAGCCGCATTCCTGGGATGCCCGCTGGCGCCCCCGCAGCCACCGCCCCGCATCGGAGGGAGGGCGCGTCGCCGCCGCCCTGTGGGCCTGGGGCCAGCCACAGTCCGGGCAACCTCTCCTGGCCTGCTCCACCTCTCTGGACAGAAGCGTGAGTCCAGAGAGGGGAAGTGAAGTGGGGAACCGAGGGTGGGAGGGACACCGCCATGCCAGGCGCTTCCTGCGTTCTGAGCTTCTGTCACTCCCGTCGGTGCCCGGCGCCACACCATGAGTTCTGTGTTATTATATTTTAGAAGGGGAACTGAGACTAGGTAGGTGAGATGCCTTGTTCAAGATTTCGACACTTCTAAGACGGATGGAACCGGAACCCAGGATCCCTAATACTACTGCTGGGCTGCCTCGATCCCTCCCAACAGTTAACAGGACTGCGTTGACAGTTTTTCTCAGGGACCTAGGACAGGGACCTGTGCCCTATGATTACTGATGTATATGCTTTAGGGGTGGCAGCTGGGGAACAGGTGACGGCCACTGGGCCTCACAGCATGGCCCTGCGCTTAAGGTTGGCTGCAGGCTGGAGTACACCGTATACCAGTGAGTGACCCAAGACTTATTCTGGAAAAGCACCTCTGGTCTCCTCCCACCTGGGCAGAGGTGTACTGGAACTAGAGGGAATGGGATTGACATTCTGGGCCATTCAGTGGCCTTACCTAGTGTTTCCAAGCCTGATCTCTGGTGGAGTAAAGAGCTGTGAGCAGCCCCAAATGCTCCCCTAACCCCCAGGGCTGGAGGAACTGCTTTGAACAACCCTAAACTGACTTCCACTGAGGCAAACATGGCCTCTTGGAGCAGGGGAAAACAAAATCCCAGGCTGCCTGGTAGCTCAGTGCTGGGCACAAGGCAGACACTCTTGTTCTGTCCCACTGTATAACCTAGGCTGACCTGGGACACAACAGTCTCTTGCCTCAGCCTCCCTAGTGCTGAGACTACAAAAGTACACTCCCACACCTGGCTTACTTTAGATTCTCGAATCCACTTTAGGTCTGGGCCCAGGTTGCCCCATCTGGGAGTGTTAGAGGCTTCAGGGAACTGTGAGGGGAATGAGGACAGACAGGGATGGGGGGGGGGTTTACTCACGGGGCCCAACACTCTAGCTCCAGAACCATGGATCTTTGGTCCGCCAGAGACCTTTATCTGTGAGTCCAGCAAAAGTTAACAGAGCACCTTGCCACTAACAGTTTTCACATTCACTGTCCTCCCAGAGAGTGAGGGCAGCATCTCCAGCTGGTGGTAATCATGACCTGACATTCAAGGCCGGTCCTCCTCCCTCCATCCCTTACACCAGTCACCACCTCCTAAAACCTCATTCCTGCCTCTCCATCCTGCTCCTCTTCTGGACCAACACAACAGCCTTCTAACTGCTCTTCCTGTCTTCCTCCCACCAGTCAAAGCTCCAGTATTGGCCTGTGGCATTTACAAATGCAAATCTGACAGTCAACATCTCAGGTTAATGGAAGGGAGGTTGGTAGAGCACAGCTCCCCACGTGCAAAGCCTGCCCTTACTCACACTCACGGCTTCTTGTCAAGCCCTTGCAAACGAGCTCAGTTTACTCCACTGCTCCTGTGTGAATCTGTGACCACACAGGTAGTCCCCTCCAGTCCCTTCTTTCTCCACACTTTCCCCACTACCACACACAGTCAAGAGGTGCTGGTTGTACCACTGCTGCCAACCACCAACCACACGGAACTGCATGCGTCCGTGGCTTTGCACCTGCAGCTTCCTTGGCCCAGCTCACTCGATCTCCCCACCTCACTTAGTCATCCCCGAAGAATCAGCTCAGACATCACCTTCTTCATAGCTCCTTCCTAATTTCCCCTAACACACAGCCTCCTCATCGTCTGTTTCCTTGTCAGACTCTGCCGGGAGACTGCTCCGGTCTTAGGCAAGCACTCAGCCAGGCACTCGCTGGAGATTCAATAACCCCAGTGGTGGGCGCCTGCATGAATGAATGAATCTCAGAGGCCAGGAGTGTGAGCAAGAGGCTGGCGCGTGCCGGAATTGAATAAAACAGTGGGCCAGCCATTCATTCTCCCATTCATCTCTGAGCCCCGCACCCGCCTCATTTCCACAAACGGCTCGCAGGGATCACTAGCACGCTTAGGCTCCGGGGGCGAAGGACGGGAAGGGGCGGGGCTCGGCCAGTTTCTCCGGAACCCAGAGCAGGGGCAGGGAGGGCTGCGGGAGTGGCCCAAAGGGAGCACCGGGAGCCTGGATCCTGCGCCCGCGCTTTACCCGCGAGCGTCCCCAAGAGTCTGATCCCCAGTGCCTCCGGGTCCTGGGATCCTGCACCAGTTGGGCTGAGCGGATCTTGTCTCAGCAATACCCGGCCGAGACAGCACGACCACAGCTCTGGCCGCTGAAGGCGCCCGTCCGCCTGCCCCTTCCTCCGGCCAGCTGGCCGACGGAGGCCACTCGCGACCCTGTGGCCGCTTCCCTTCCCACGCGTACCCACCGGCTCGGCTCTTCGGGTGTTCGGGCGGGGGCTGGGCTGAACGGTGTGGCCGCCTCGGGAGTCCGCGGCCCCGGCACGCTCTCCCCGCCCAGGGCCCGCTAGGGGCCGGGCCGTCGCCTATCGTCATCCCCCGCAAGGCCCAGACTCAGGCGCGCGCGCGCGCCCCTGGGCCCCGCCCCGTGTTGGTGGCCCTCCCTAGGGCCCGAGCCGGCACCCGCCAAGGCTTGGTGCTGCACTTCTCTACCAACCCGCAGGACGAGACGCGTCATAGTTACACTCGCGCGCGCGCACACACATTCCTCCGGTAGAAGACCAGACTCACGCTGTAGTGCTCGGTGGGCGAGAACACCAGATGCGGTTCTCCGTCCCCAAACGAACTAGACCCTCATTCCACTGCCTTGAGTGCTAGGCCAGTCCTTCCCCATTTCTGATTTTCTCTCTGCCTTCACCAACCTTCTCGTTCCATGCCGCTTGAGTTGGGCAATGCCAGTTCTGTGTGCCCGGCAGGGAAAGGGAAGACACCAGTTGTACTGTGCGCCTGCAACTTTTATATGTACTCGTCTTTAGGCGTTAGAGCACTGTCATCTTGCTATCTATGTTGAGTTTCCAGCTAAGCCCATTTAGGTTCAGGGAGCTGGCGGAGGAATTCAAACCCAAACCTCCGCTTTGAAAAAATTCCTTCTAGTAGCCCACAGTTCCTTATCCCTTCTTCCCACTTACTCCTTCTAATAGTTTCTGTCCCCATCAAAGATCAGAACAGGTCCTCAGTGCTCATCCCTTTCCAGATGGATGTACTAGAGGCTGCCCGGTCCAGGAGAGACCCTACCACCATTCCCCCCAACCCACAGTATCATCCCAGCTTACAAGTTTGCATGGCCTGTGGGGATGGACCACGCGGATGATCTCCCCTGTTGGTATCAGTTCCACTTGAAGTGCCATTCCGCTGTGTGGAGCCAGCCTGCAGAACGCAGAAACTGCCCAGCGTCCCACTGGCTCACACTGGGATGGCTAGTTGGTTCTGCTTCAACTCCAGCCCCAGGGGACACAGCTGGAGCAGTCCAGGTCTGATTGGGAGGTCTCTGGGCCAGAGGGTTGGGGCAGGAAGAGGAGGGGCTGAAGGATGGAGGAAATGCCTGTTGTCTCAGGTAACCAGAGGAGCTGATGCATCCACCCATGAGGGACCCTGGGTTCCAGGTCAAAGGTTAGGAGACAACCCCCGCCCCCCACTCCTTTCCCAGCAAGTCCTTGGCAGGGCCTCTCAAGCTAGAGTGCGGAATAACCATTCCTCTAACCAGAGGCACGGCTTTCCACAAGCCAAGAGGATCCTTTATGTGGCATTGCTCCTCTTCAAATCCCTTCAGCTTGGCTGCCTCTGAAGGTAGTGACCCTTACCCTACTTCTTCTTTCTTTTTTTTTTTTTTTTTTTTTTTTTTTTAAGAGTTTGAATGTTGTCTAGGCTAGTCTTGAACTCCTGGACTCGAGATCCTCCTGCTTCATCTGAGTGTTGGGAAGACAGGCATGTGCTGATTACTTGACTATACCTTTTTTTGTTTGTTTTCGAGACAGGGTTTCTCTGTGTTGCCCTGGCTGACCTGGAACTCACTCTGTAGACCAGGCTGGCCTCGAACTCAAGAGATCTTGACTGTTCTCTGCCTCCCAAGTGCTGGGATTAAAAGTGTGAGCCACCACTTGACTACACCTCGTTTTAGAGGCTGGGGCTGGTCCTGCTAGGCAGGAGGTGCTGTTAGAAACAGCAAGAGACTCTGCCCATTCTCACTACTGGAGCCTCAAGGTCAGTTCCTGGGTCCCTTGGGCGTGTACCCCCCTGTTTATTTTCAACTGTAACCCCCCCCCCCCCAATACACACACAGTGTTCCTGTTTTTCTGTCTTCATTGTTGCTAAATCACAGCTGACATTTTCCTGGCCTGGGACTGAGCTCTGGGTCTCCAGCCATTCCTTATAGGAAATGAGAAGGGGGAAGTCAGGGGAAACAGACTTTTCCAGGAGAGGCTGGCACGGGAGGGGCGGAGGACCCCTGGGACTGTGCTGACACTGATGATCAGGCACCTTCCTTTTCTCCCTCAGCTTCCCCCGCCCAGGAAAGGCCTATAAAGCTTCCTTCCTCTGGGAAGCACATCTATCCAGGCAGGCTCATCCCAGTGGCCACACAATGGCTCTTATCAGTCTCGGAGCCAGGCAGAGACTCAGCACACACCAAGTCTCACATATTTCCTGTTTCCACCCAACGGGTCAGGGGTGGGCCCAGAACAGCCATATCCTGCCTAGGACCTAAGAGGGAGCAATCCCCTTCCTTTTTCCGCCTTTCAATCACAGCTGAACTCACCCTTCTCAGTTGAGGAGGGACCCTGCACCGGGACATTAGGACAGTGTTTCTAAGTGTAGGCGGGGTAGAGGTGAGTTTGTGGAGGCGGGTTGGGACCCCTGGGCCCTAGAGCCAGCCCCAGGGCTTCATGAGTCAGAATAGCGATGCTATTAGCACTAGTGGTGTTTCTGAAGGGTTTTGGCAATGGTTCTCTCAGTGACTTGTCAACAGGCATATCATTTATATTTTCTAGATAACAGACTCCTGTGGGTAAGATAGAGTAGGATGGATCACAGATGCAGGTCCAGTCTCTACACTCCATGCCTATATTTTGGTCATCTCCCCCATCAAAGAAGTCACATACAAGTGTAAAAGCCACATTTATAATTATCCCTCAATGTAACAACTCACACAGAACAGACAGCTATGGCTCACTAGAAGCCTGGGGGGGGGGGTTAATTCTTTTTTTTTTTCTTCTTCTTCAGAGCTGAGGACCGAACCCAGGGCCTTGTACTTTCTAGGCAAGTGCTCTACCACTGAGCTAAATCCCCAACCCCAGGGGGTAATTCTTAACACTCAGTGGCTCCCAGAATAGAAGACAGAACCTAGAGTAACTGGAGTGATTCTCAGTCTCAGGTCACAAGACAGATGTGAGAATTACAGAGCAAGACTCCCCGAGTGTCTTCCCTTGGGAGAATGGGTGTCGAATCCTACTGGCAGAAGGCGATCCGCAGGAATAGGGAGGGACAGGCTCTATACATGGCACCTGCAGAATGCTGAGGCCTCTTGCTGCTAGGTCCTTCAAAATGTCTTGAGCACAGCTCCTCTGCTGTTTCCCAGCTAGGTCCTAGTAGGGCCCAGAGAGCAGAGCAGTGTTTTCTCTATGACTCATGATAGGAGTGGCAGCAGATGAGCTTGATCTAAAGGACCACCCAAGAGGAATGTGGCTGTGGCTCCTCCAACATCTGCCAACCCTTTGTAAAGGGCAGGTTGGGGACGCGGGGCCTCACTTACCTGCAGAAGCTAACCTGGGTCTATGCAACCTGCTCTGCTTCGGCCCAAGAACTTCCTGCTCAGATTCCACGTTATAGGGTAGAGGTAGGTACACCCTCACTCAGTAGTCATGGTACTTCAGCTGCAGACAGGATCTCAGGGCCTCTGCTCATCCCCATGGGGACAACTATGAGATGCCAAGACTTTGGGAACCCAGTGCTACTTGTTCCACCCAATTTATGGGGCCTGTACAAATGTGAACATCCCCCCATCCCAGGCCCAAGGTCCAGGATGGCGTGATAGGAATGCAGGCCTGTGCCAAATGGGGCATGTGCCTGGCACGGCTACTTGGGTGTGAGAGGGAGTGTTTTTGTGTCAGGGGAAAGGGAGGACAAAGAAATGGCATGTAAGCTAGTGGTCTTTTCCATATGCAGTGGACTGTCCCCAAGTCTTCACCATTGACACACTACTTTGTTTCAATCATATCTCAGTAACAAAAACCTGTATTAAACGGCCAGTTCATCTGGCCTGGAGAGAGCAGAAGAGTCTGGCTGAGCTCCCCTGGGAGGTGGGGAGCTGGAGGATACTCAGCCGCCTCCTCAGGGGCTGGGCCAGACCCAGCGCTCCTGGCAATGCTGAGGCAGAACTGGCTTCCAGCTCTAGCCTCCGCCCTGGATTCATTCACTCCCATCTGGGCTCAGATCTGTGGTTCAGGCTCACACAGTGCGTCATCCCTCAAAAAGTAGCGAAGCGGGATCTGCAGGGTAAAACAGGTGACAGAAGAGGTAAGCAGAGCTCTTACCCACTTTCCTAATGCCCCCACTACCCAACAGATACAGCTCCACAGGCATAGGATACCTCCCAGGTCTGTGCCCTCGAGTCCTTCAAAGTCACCTTCCCCTTCTCCCACCAGCACCCCTTACCTTGAAGGGCTGACTTATCCCTACTATAGAGTGCAGATTGTTGCTATAGTAACAGAGAAGAAACTGGTCATCACTTTCAGGGACATCACTGATGTTGATGTATACCTAGGGCAACAGGAACAGTGTCAGCTCTAGGGCCCTGGGCCCTTCCCAGTATAGTGGTAAATTAGCCAACACTTTCTTCCTTCCAGAAGACAAGAATATTTAGTCAAGTCTGCATGCTGGAGATGTACCTGGTTTGGGTTGTTGCTATAGGAGACTTGGTTGTCGCCAACCCAGACATAGGACACATAGTCATTAATGTGGCGCATCCCTACCTGTGAGTAGAGATCAGGCAATCAGTCAGTGGCTGAGGAGGGTATGAGAGCTAGAGGAAATCCTCCCGAGAAGGTGGGCTGGCTGCTGGGGCTGGCCAGTGCCCTGCCTTCCCTTCCCCAACAGGCCCTAAATTAGTAAGGGTCTCTGCAGTGAACAGGGGTAAAGTCCTCAGTGGTCTCTGGCCAGCTCCCGTGAGCCCCCATGGTGGATAAACTACGGGACGATGGACTCCCGGCCAGGCTGGTCACATCACCTTGTATAGTCCAATCCAGTCCCAGGGACTGCTGAGGAACTCTGGGGTGCTGGCGTAGCTGATCAACATGTCGTTCTCCATGGTCCACAGGCATTCAGTCATCATGGTGATCAGTGGGACAGACATCAGGGGGTTCAGCTAAACACAGGGGTGGGAGGTAGGCTGAAATCCTTAAGGCAACCGTTCCTTACTGTTTCCTTCTAGAGTGCTGGGGGCAACACAGACACCCAGAGCACTGGGCATAGTACTTTGCTAAGCTAGTCTAGCTGACCCTAGCTGACCAGCAGGAAAGAGAAAGGGCCAAAGGGGCTTGTCAGAGGGAGCATTTGCCCTGTTGTGGGAATGGGTCTAGAACCAGGCAGATAGGCCAGCGCTGAGGGTGAGTGTAGGTGGGGAAGAGGGACCTGCTTGAAGAAAAGAGGTCTGAAAGCTGCTCTTTCCCAAGGTTTTTCTCTCCAAGGCCCCAATGCAGTTTTGTGGGGAAATGCTGTGGTGAGAACAGCTGTAAAAATGGGCCAGGGCCAGTGCTGAAGCGGAGGGAGCAGACAGTTAAATGTGGCCTCCACTGCCTTGTTATTAGGTGGCAAGATATAAAAGATGGAGAGAGCTCTCTCTGCAACTTGATCTAGATACAATTAGGACAGATAAAAGGAAGTTCTACTTCACATAGTAGGTAATAAGCATGATGGAACTCATTAACCTCAAGGGAGAGTACCTAGAGGAAACAGAAGCCTCTTCACAAAGGGCCTGAACACGTTTTTGACAGAAAGAGCCATCAACAGCTCCTCAGAACCACTGGGATACCTGATCTGAGAGGAAAGGCAATCATGTCTTCCTGCAGGTGACTCCTGCAGATGGCCTGACATAACAGCTCAGCCTAGAGGGTATGGTGGTGTGGCCCAGCACAGCTACCCCTCTGCCAGGTTTTGGGAAGTCCAGAAGTTCACCTCCAAGTTGAAGGTCCCAGTGACAGGCTTATGGTCACTGATGCTGTACGCCATGTGGCTGGTGTAGCTCTTTAGCATCAGTGAGAAGTAGGAGGTTGGCAGACTGGAGACCATGGGGCTGGCCTGTGGCTGCCGCTTCAACCTCCACAGGATGCGGTCAGTCCATGCAGGCTTGCGTTTCTTCTCACTGGGGTAGACAAAAGAATGGGAAGAAGAAGAGGCACTGTCAGGACAGCAGAAGTGTGCCTCCTTGTGCCTGCTTCAGGGTCTCCTAGCAGTCCAGACTTCTGGGCTGCAACTGGAGGAAGCATGGTGTGGCAGGGCAGAGTATCCAGCAGAAGCAGCAGGAATTGACCAAAGACCCTCTGCCTAAGCCCATATTTTTATGAACTAAACTCTGATTCAGGAATATTCCATTCAAGGCACTTCTGAAAAAAAAAGGGGGGGGGGAAGCAGAAAAGGACCTAGGTTGGATTTTGAGGTTGTAGAGACTCAGACATGATTGGGGAATGCTTACCACAGGCTTGTGGTTAGTATGGCTACCACTCACCCTTTACAGTAGGGAGACTGAGTCTTAGAATGGGAGTAACTTTCCCAAAGAGTTACTAAGTGGTATATCCAGGACTCAAGGCCAAGCAAACAGCATGACCACAGAGCACGTGCTCTAAACCACCAAGCTAACCCTCTTAGGCTCCAGCTTCCTCCTCTGCAAAATGGAGATGAGAACAGTTGTTACCTCATGGGCTGCTAAGATGACAGATGAGAGGAATCACTTCTAGATCTAGAACAAGCTTCTGCATAAAATAGGCTCTCTGTAGAACTCGGTTACTGTGGTTAGACAGGGTCTCCTGAGTCCAGACTGGCCTCAAACTCTCAGTAAAGGTGAGGATGACTTTGAACTTCTCATCCTCCTGCCTTCATGAGTGCTGGGAGTACAGGGGTGTGCTCCCATGCCCAGTTTATGTAGTGCTAGTGATCCAACTTAGGACTTGTGTACATGCTAGGCAAGCACTCTACCAACTGAACTACATCCCAAGCTCCCACTGGGATTCTTTGTTCTCAAAAGTCATCAGAAAGTGCTCCAGGTTCTGAATTCAAATCCTTATAAAATTCAAAACCATGTAAGTAAAGTATGGCAGCATGCATCCGTAAACCCAGTGCTAAGGAAGGTGGAGGCAGGCAGACCGCTGGAGCTCACTAGCCAGCCAGTATAACTGAATTGGTGAGCTCCAGGTCAGTAAGCGGCCTTGTTTCAAAAAGTGAGGGGGAGCCAGGTGTGGTGGTGCACTCCTTTAATCCTAGCACTGAGGAGACCGGGGCAAGTGAATTTCTGTGAGTTCAAGGCCAGCCTGGTCTATATAATGAGTTCTAGAACAGCCAGGGCTATGAAAAGAGACCCAACTAAAAAAATGCCAGGGAGTAAAGGTATTTGTCCCCAAGCCTGATAGCCTGAGTGTGACCCTCAGAACCAACAGGGCAGAAAGCAAAAGTGAGAACCAGTTCTCAGGAGCTCCCCATTTGTCACTGCAAGTGCATCCCTACCACTAAAAATGTAAAAAATGTTTCAATTTTTTGAAAAAGGTAAAAGACAACAGATGAAGACAGCAGACATGGACATCTGGCCTACACACACATTCATATTCATTGCCTCTGTCTGTTTCTCTCTAAAAAGTCAACTGAAAGAGTTAGGCACGGTGGCTCACGCCTATAATCCCAGCACTCAGCTGGCTACAGTAGGAGGACCACTTTGACTCTGAGACAGCCTGGGCTACATCAACTTCCAAGCCAGTGTTGACCAAGAGTGAGTTCCTGTTTCAAAAGGGGAGCACTGGAGAGATGGCTCAGAGGTTAAGAGCACTGGCTGTTCTTCCAGAGGACCTGAGTTCAATTCCCAGCACCCACATGGTTATTTACACTCATCTATAATTCCAATCTCAGGGGCTCTGATGCCTTCTTTTAATATCTGGGACACCAGGTGTGCATGTAGTGCACAGATACAGGTAAGTAAACACACATAAAATAAAAAATGAATAAATCAAACTTTTAAAAAGGTAAGTGATGAAGACATTGATGCTGACCTCCATGGACACACACACACACAGGCACCCACATACACAAACACAAAAACCAACCAAACAAACAAAAAACCATAAGCAACAACAACAACAAAAACAAACCCAAAATCGAAGAAAAAATGCTTCCTAGTTGGGGATGGGGGAGTGGGTACACACCTTTAATCCCAGCACTTGGGAGGCAGAACTCATCTCTGATCTACAGAGTGGGATCTTGGACAGGCACGGCTGTTACACAGAGAATCCCTATCTTGAAAAACAAACAAACAAAAAAGCTTTCTTCCTCTAGTGACAGAAGCACTTGACCCCATCCAGCCCCACCAGCAGCTACTGGGTTGACCCCTCACTAAGCTCATCCTCCACACAGGGACACAGGCGGGCGGGTGGGCGGGCAGGCGGGCCCTGTGATGGTGGAGAGCCTGGGAAGGAGGAGAGCTGCTACTTCTGAGTTCTCCTTCAGCCGAGGATCCCTTTCCCCACAGCAATAAAACCTCATCTGATGATTCTCTACTTGAAAATCTTAAACGGCCAGCCAGATGCCTTAGCCTGTAAGTGCTTGCAGGAAAGCCTGAAGACCTGAGCTCCATTCCCAGAATCCATGGTGGATGGAGAGAACCAATTCCTGAAAGTCGTCCTCCGCGCTCCACGCCGGCTCAGTAGAATGTGTGCATCACACACACACACACACACACACACACACACACACACACACACACAATAACGCAATCTTCAGAGGGTTTTCCTGCATCTAATACAAGTCCTCAGACAGGCTTTCAAGGGACTCCCAAGGCTGACTCATCTGCCACCATGTGTGCAGACTCATTCTACTGTCCCGGCTCTGACGTGTTGCCGTCTAGAATACCCTTCACCAGGGAGTAACTGTTTCCCAGTTAGAATGTCAGCTAGGGTCCACGCTTGAGTTCTCGGAGCTTCTGTGTAGCTTCAGCAATGGTACAGACTCTGGCCCTGGATGGTCATCAGGCTCCAAACTACAAAACTGCAAACTCAACCTCTCTCCTCAAAAATGTCCATCCAGAGATCGGCATGGCAGCACACACCCACATTTGAGAGGCAGAGGAAAGCAGAGTGATTGGTCTCTGAAGTTCAAAGGCCAGCTTGGGCTACATAATGAGATGCTATCTCAAAAACACAAGATGGGCTCGGGGGCTCACATCTGTAATCCCAGCACCTGGGATGTGGGGGCAGGAGGATTAGGAGTTCAAAAATCAGTCTCACAATAAAGAGTTTGAGGTTAGCCTGGGCTACATGGGACTCTGTCTCAAAAAACAAAAAACCGGAGCTGCCAATATGGCTCAGAGGGTATGGACACTGCCACCAAACCTCAAGATCTGAGTTTGATCCCTGAACACATATGGTGGAGGAGAACCGACTTCTGAAAGCTGTTCCCTGATCCCCATCATGTTCACGCACAATATCAGTGTAAGAAAAAATTCAAACAATGAAAAATAAAGCACAATGAACAAAAAATGCCTCTAGTTTTAATGTACTGTTTCCCATGCCCCACCCACTTGGCGGTAGTCTCTGCCTCCCGCTTTCTTCAGTCCTGTTTTTACTAAATAGTCCAATGGTCTGCTGTCCCTTAAGCAGCAGCACACCTTTCAACAAGTGAGGATGATACCATGGCGAACTCGACTCTGGACTCAGAGGCCTATGGCCTCAGGCAAGTGAGGTCACCTCTCCACCTCTCAGTTTCTTGAACTTTGAGATGGAGTGATAACAGCACTTACTTCAAAGAAGCTGAGGCGTCAAGGAGTGGCCACAAAGTGGAGACTCTGGCCAAACCACCTTCTGCTTGTTAGGTCCTAAGGTTCTTTCCAGACTCTCACTCCTCTGGGTTTTTTGTTGTTTGTTCAGAGTCAGGGTCTTACTATGGACCCCTGCACAGCCTGGAACTCACTATGTGGACCAGCATAGCCTCGAACTCACAGAGAAAACATCTGCCTTTGCCTCCCCAGTGTTGGGATTACTGGAAAACTACCCAGCCAATCTCTCCTTAGTCATCATGAACATGAGTTGTAAGCCCAGCAAGGGTTACGACTTGTTAAGAGACACATGAATGTACTTCTCCTTCAAAGCACAGTTTCTCCTCAACTCTGAGATGGTTAAGAATACAGACCTGGGGCTGGAGAGATGGCTCAGCTCTTAAGAGCACTGGCTGTTCTTCCAGAGGACCTGGGTTCAATTCCCAGCACCCACATGGCAGCTCACAACTGTCAGTAACTCCAGTTCCAGGGGCTCCGACACCCTCACACAGACATACATGCAGACAAAACATCAATGCACAGAAGAAATAAAAACAAATAAGTACAACACAAAACAAACCAGCCCTTCTATCATGTTAGTGTCCTCAATCCTGAACCAAACTCTGCCTCCTTCCTCCTTAGTACTTCTCAGCCAGCCCTTCTTCTCATCTTTTCTTTAACATCTGCATTGTTCATCTTTTCCACCAAGGCTTACCCTATGTCAGGCAAGCAAGATTAAGAAGCAGTGTCAACAGGGCACGTGTGGTAGTCAATGTCCTTTAATCCTAGCAGAGGTAGGTGGATGTCTGTGGGTTCAGGGCCAGCCTGGTCTATATAAATTCCAGGCCAGCAGGAGCTATACAGTGAGACCCTATCTCAAAACAAAATAAAAACAAAAATCAACGAATCAAACCAGAGTCAATGAGACTGTTTTTTGCAGCGCTGGGCAGAACCCAGGGCACGCAGCCGACAACTATCACTGAGCCACACCCCCAGTTCCTGGAGCTTGTTTGACAAGCAAGACAGCAAACAAAGACAAATTAAATGTTATTGTATCTGTTGTTCAAGTTCTACATTTCTTACAATTTGAAATGGATCTGTAGTGTACTATGCACTGTGACATCTGTCTTATTGACTGCTCCAATCGCTCCAATAATCCTGTCTTTCATCTTTTAAAAAAGGTTTATTCATTTTTATTTTATGTGGATGTCTGCATGTATTTTTATGTACCATGTGCATGCAGTGCTCACAGACGCTCTGGAACTGGAGTAATAGACAGTTGTGAGGGGCCATGTGGGTGCTGAGAACCAAATCTGGGTCCTCTGCAAGTGTAACAAGTGCTGTGGGCCTCTGAACCATCTCTCCAGTCCCCAGGATCCTGTCCTACAAGTCACATTTTCCTAAAGCTGAGAGAAGCTCCTCTGTCCTGGTGGAGGCAGAATGCTTGCCCATATCTGCTGACTACAAAGGCTGTGCACCTTCACTGCGCTTCATTCCGTCCCGTCCCATCCCCCCCACCTCTGTGAACAGGTTAACTCCCTTCAGAGAAGACACAACTGTCCTACAGTGTAGGTCAACCTCACTAAGGCTTTCTGGCTGAATGGTTTGTGTATAACTGTTTCTCAAATGAATGAACGTGCCTTCACTTTCAGAAAACTAAAGCCACAAGATGCTGCAAGATTCTCTAAAGATTCTAAAAACCAAACCAAAAACCACAACAACAACAGAACCAATCTACTGACCCCAGAGTAGCTGTGGCACATGGTACTCTCTGTTTAGTTTCTGTGTATGAGAGCACTTTTCACTTCAGCTCCCTATACACAGCTTTTAAGTGCTCACTGAACTCTGGAGCATGGCTAAACTGGTCATGTGCTTAATGTGTCCGTGACAGTCTTGACTAGCTTTGATCATAATACCCTCTGCTCCATGCCCATTCTGCATCCATAATGGTTACTGTAACAACACCCGGTGCAATCCCCGACTCTAACAGGATTTCCCGCCCTGCACCCAGCCCCTCCACCCTCCCCTGTAATGGAGCTGACCTCGTTTCTCATTACATTTTGGCTCAGGACACTGCACGGCTGATGAAAGCTGCATTCTATGCTCTGCACAGAAATCACTCACAGTCACTGTGTATAGCTAGACAGACACAGAAATCACCTTCAGTCACTTAGGACAGCTAGACAGGTCAGGGTCTTGTTCCCACAAGGTGCTACTCATCAGTGCTGATGATGGACTAGAGCGCCTGTCCCTCTTCTCTCTAAACAACATTGCTGCCTCCTTCAGGATACTCTCCTAGGGCTGAGGTGTACATAGCTCAGAGGCAGAATACTTGCCTGGTACATGTGGGGCTCTGGGTTCAACCTCTCACTGCAAAAACCAACCAACCAACCCACCCACCTGTCCTTGACAAATAGAACTGACCCCTCCTGTCTCTGGCTGCCAGCTTCCTTTGGCACTTCTTCCAGTTCTGGAAACATACTGGCTGACTCCTAACCAAGCTAATCGTGACTTTTTGGCTCTCCCTGCTATTGGTGGGTCCCTTTGCTAGTCTGGCTTGAATACTTTTCTTGGGCTCCTGATTCAAACATAGGCTAGGCAGTGTCTTTATACCTGGGATGAATATAAATTATAAATTAGATCCGGGTTCTGCTCTGGGTAGCAAGAGGACAGCAATGGTTCACTGGGGTTTATTTTGTTTAGCAGTGTTAGGTATCAAACACATGAAGACTCTACCATCGGGCCAGATCTCCTGCCCTTTGGTTTTTGAGAGAGGACCCTATTATGTAGCCCAGGATGGCCTAGCGGACATGAATGATCCCTATGCTTCTGCCTCTCAAGTAGCTGGGATTATATTTTATTTGGTTGGTTTTTTTTTTTTTTTTTTTTTTTTTTTTTTTTTTTTTGAGACAGGGTTTCTTGGTGTAGCCCTGGTTGTCCTGGAAATCATTCTGTAGACCAGGCTAGCCTTGAACTCAGAGATCTGACTGCCTCTGCTTCCCTAGTGATAGATTAGAGGTGTATGCCACCATGCTAGGCTTTCCATCCTCTTTTTTTTTTTTTTTTTCTTTTTCTTTTTGGTTTTTTCGAGACAGGGTTTCTCTGTGTAGCTTTGTGCCTTTCCTGGAACTCACTTGGTAGCCCAGGCTGGCCTCGAACTCACAGAGATCCACCTGGCTCTGCCTCCCGAGTGCTGGGATTAAAGGCGTGCGCCACCACCGCCCGGCTCCATCCTCTTTTTGAGGCAGGATTTCTTACTGAATCTGGCAGTTATTGTTTGTCTGGTCATGGTCTGGCTGGTGAATGAGTTCCTGGGATCCCTGGGGTTACAGGCATCCACTTTAAAATGGGTGCTGAGAATCTGGACTATGTCCTTATGTTTGTGCAGCAGCACTTTACTAACTGAGCCCTGATTACACAGCATGTCCAAGCTTAGTGGCACTCCAGCGCAGTGGAGCTTCCTGGCACTGTTGTCTGAACTGGTGTGCCTGGTTTCCAGGCGGGCTCAGCAATGTCCACCACAGGAAGTGTCCACTGTTCCTGCCTAGACATCTCTTTATGGGTTCCAAGCACCACTGAAAACTCATAGCTCTGCAGCAGGCAGACCTAGATTCACATTCTTCCCAAATCACAACGTCTCTTCCTACCTGCCTTAGAAGTACCTGAAATCCATTCTCCTTATTTAAATTTACTTATTATTATACTGGTAGTTGGTGGTGGCGCATGCCTTTAATCCTAGAACTCAGGAGGCAGAGACAGGTGGACCTCTGTGAGTTCAAGGCCAGCCTGGTCTACAAAGTGAGTTTCAGGACACATACGGCTGTCATACAGAGAAACCCTGTCTAGAAATACCAAAAACAAATAAATAAATAAATAAAATACTAAAAAAATAAATTTACTTATTATTAGTGTGTATGCTTGCCATGGCATGCATGGAGGTCAGAAGACAACTTGTGGGAATCCCTCCACTGTGGGTTCTGGAGACTGAACTCAGGTCCCTGCACGGCAAGCACTTCTATGCACTCAGCCATCTTACCACCCTCCTTTTTTATACAAAGTCAGTAACAGCCCTGTCTGCCTAAGAAATGTATGTGAAGAATGAAGGGATGCAAGGCTTTTTGCACAATGCCTGGGACATGGTGAGAGCTCCATGTCAGTCACAGTGAGCTAGTATATAGCATCTGTCTCCTTCTTTCTGGTTTTGTCGTTTTGTCTTGATTCTCCCCTTTTGCTCCTGCTGGAAAGACTGGCTATGAATTACTGGGGTGGGGTGTTCTGTTGAAGCAACTCAGGGCTTTATACATGCTAGGCAAGTATTATACCAGAGCTACAGACGTAGCCCTACACTGAGATGAAGTACTATTGGTGAAAAAGCACCACCAAGCCAGAGAACCAGATCTGAGCCCAGCTCACCCACTAGCTAAGCCACCTGAGGGCCTGTACTTACTACCTAACCACCTTGTCAGACCTTGCCAGTGCCAGCCCTGATCCAGCTACGTACAAGGACTTCCAGTCTGCTGGCAGGCTCTCCGCTATGCCCTGGGGGAATTACACCCTACTTGTTAAGGATTGAACACAGGACCTTATAGGAGCTAGCCAACTCTTCTCCCACTGAATTACAGGTCCAGTTCACACTGAGGTCCTGAGGTGCTGGCCTCCAAGGCCCCAGCCAGTTCTTTTTTTTTTTTTTTTTTTTTTTTTTTTGGTTTTTTTTGAGACAGGGTTTCTCTATGTAGCTTTGCGCCTTTCCTGGAACTCACTTGGTAGCCCAGGCTGGCCTCGAACTCACAGAGATCCGCCTGCCTCTGCCTCCCGAGTGCTGGGATTAAAGGCGTGAGCCACCACCGCCCGGCTCCAACCAGTTCTTGAGGCCTTCCAGATTCCACGTTACTGCTCGAGTTCAATGAACGGCTGTAGAGACCATTCTCGCTGCAGCTGTGATCACATCAGCCAGCCAGAGCTTGTCCCCTTACCTACTTTCCAGCCTACTTTTGTTTCTGTACTGCCTCTTCTTGTGTGGACTGCCCGCGCCATAGCCCTTCCCTGCCTTGCTCCAGTCTTGAAATGGTGTACCTTTTCCCTGTCCTTCATAAAGACATTTAGACTGTCAAGCCATTTCCATACATGAAGCCCACAGCTACCTTTTGCCCAGGCTTGCTGTGGAGATACCTATTTCCCTTTTAACAGCAGCCACTTTGCTGGAGTCTCCCTCTCCTAACTTGACCCTAGACTGGTCAAGAAGCTGCTGCCAGAGCTGTTCTTGCTCTCTCAGGTTTCAGCAGTGAGCTGGCCCTTTCTCAGCTTCTTATAAAGTTCTTCAGGAATACGACCACCCCACCTGAAGAGACCAATCTAAATAATAATCACAGATCTCACCAGTGCTCACTGGGTACCAGGTCCTGGGTTAGGCAGGTCTCAGGCAACTCTGAGCCCCACGAGTTATGTATACTGATCATGCCCGTTTCGTGACTGAGAAGCCCAGAGCTAAAGCACCGTGCAGCTGAGGACAGCAGTGTGAGGGGCAGCTGGGGTGCCTCCTCCGTACTGTTCTCTGGGGACTGCACTTTTTCCTTCCTTCCTTCCTTTCCTTTGGGTGGGTGGGGTTTTGTTGTTGTTTGTTTATTTTTTATTTTATTAAAAGATTTATTTTATTTATTATATATACAGCGTTCTGCCTGCACACCAGAAGAGGGCACCAGATCTCATTACAGACGGTTGTGAGCCACCATGTGGTTGCTGGGAATTGAACTCAGGACCTCTGGAAGAGCAGCCAGTGCTCTTAACCTCTGAGCCATCTCTCCAGCCCTGTTTATTTTATTTTTATTCCATGTGCATTGGTGTTTTACCTAGATATATGTCTGTGTGAGGGTGTCGGGTCCCCTGGAACTGAAGTTAGAGACTGCCATGTGGGTGCTGAGAATTGAACCAGGGTCTTCTGGAAGAGAAGCCGGTGCTCCTAACCACTGACTCAGCTCACCATCTCCGGGTGGGTGTTTTTTTTTTAAGACAGGGTTTCATGTAACCCTGTCTGGCTTTGAACTTGTTAGGATGGCCTAGCCTGCACCTCACGAGTGCAAGTGTTACAACTGTGCAAAACCATGTCTGATTTTCCACTATTTTTCATTTCCTCGTATAGTATTTGACATACTCAGAGTCTGGGCAGGGAAACTTAATGTGAATAACTACCTCAGGTAACGCTTTTGTACCCTTGTATGGGGACTAGAAGGCCTTGGAAACTGTAGGCAAGGTTTTCCGGGATGCTCTGGTGCCTTCCCTCCTAAGGGCTGCCTCTGCTCTTGCCTATGTCCTTCTCCGTCAATAACCTTCGACCCTATCCTCCACTCTTGCTAACACCAGCCTTCCCTTCCACTCTCAGAGCAACCTGGGAAGCTCCCATAACCAGTGCCTCAGGGAAGGGCAGGACAGTCCACACTGAGAGCTGACGGCTGGATCCATTCTGCTTCCATGATTCCTCTATTCAGTGACACACCCGGACCTCCACCCTGCGCCCAAAGCTGGCTGGCATACTTAGACTTCCAGAGCCTCCTGGGCCCCGATTTCCTCCTCACCTGGTGTCATAGTTGTTGGAGTGCCTATCAAACTTGTAGGTGGGTGGAAAGAGCAGTGGACCTTCCTGGAACTCCCGGAGCAGCGGGTCCCGTCTCTTGGCAATGGAGAGCTGTAGATAAAGACACAGTCCCCATCTTCCTCCAGTCCTGAGGCAATAGGTCAGCACCACCCTCTTCTTGTCACTGCTTCAGCAGTCCCCACAGCTCCTGAAAATGGGACTGCACAGGACCAGCAGAAGCAGCTGGTGGTCATTTTCCCTGTCTATCCTTTCTCAATGGAGAGCAGACCTTGATTTCCAACTGTCTGGGGGTCACTAGAAGGCTTGTGTCGGGGACATAGGAAAGGCAACGTCCCAAAAGGGGTGGCATATTATCTTCCAGAGGTAACCAGGCTTGGGACAGGGGAGGCAACAGGGATACAAGTAGGCTGATGCATGTTATAAGGCCAGTGCTGGCCAAAGCTAATCTGGACCCCCCCCCCCTCTGCCTTGTTTTTAGGGGGATGCTAGGATTTCACACGGTAGCTTAGACTTGGCTGGAACTCGTATAGCCAAGGTGGCATAAAATTACAACAATCCTCTTGTCTTAGTCTCCTGAGTCCTAAGATTACAGGTGTGAGCTGCCAGTGCTCAGCCTGGCTCCCTATTCTTGAGCATGCTCATGGTTTCACGAGGTGAAGATCAGTACTGACAGTATGGTCGCCCCACCTCCATGTGCAAAACCTGGCTGGACTCATCTTCCCACCCAGAGAGAAGGGAGAACAGATCCCAGACAACTGGAGCGCTGCTGCTCTCTGGACACCTCACAGACCTCCATGACAGGTTCAGGTCACATACACACACACACACACACACTCCCAGACCCTCTGCTCACTTCACACACACACACACACACACACACACACACACACACACACACACACCCTCTGCTCATTATACACACACACATACCCAGACCCTCTGCTCACTTCACACACACACACACACACACACACACACACACACACACACACACACCCCTCTGCTCACTTGGTACCTGGTCCTTCTCCCACAGCTCGCGGTAGCACTGTCTTGTTATACAGTCCTGAACAAAGAGCAACCCAAAGTCCTCAATGCGAAAGTTCATGTCTCCAAACCACAGAATGAGGCTTCAGGGAAAAAAAGGAGGGCACCTGAGGGTCTGTGATGAGGTCAGTGAAAAGGTACAGGTCCAAGGGCTGCTGGGGAGGAAAAAGCTCAGGGGTGGGTAAGAAGCTAGACTCTAAGACAGCAGCAGATGAAGGCCAGGCAGGACATGCATGGGTCCAACAGGACAGTCCTTGGCACCAATGCTATTAATTAAGTCAAAGGACTTGCACAGATAAGGATATGACAAATACAGAGCAGCTCTAGCCCGCTGCTCCCCAACTGGCCATCTGGACAAGCTGAGAAACAGCCCCCGTGGTAAACTCAAGAACCACAAGGGTCTTGACCTAGGATGTTTACAAGTGTCTAGGGTTTCCAGGAAGGACAAAGAGGCCAGAGGAAGGCAGACATCAGGCAGGCAAAGCTGGGTGGTACAGCAGATGGGACATCAGGAAAGGGGTTGGGAGGCCTGGGAGATGGAGCACTACTGACTGGCAGCGAAGAAGACTCAGCAGTCAATGCTAGCCTGGGCTGGCGTAGGGGAGGGCAGGGGTGACAGTTTGCAGCTTCACGCTCACTCATGGTCCAGGATGTTGGGAATATCATAGCCCTCAAAAGTCTGACTCTCCAAGATTCGGTCAAAGTGCTCCAGCCGCTGCTCATTGTTGGACATATGGGGAGGCAGGTGGCAATTGATGATGCTGACATAGTAGCCATACAGCTTCAGGCAGATGTTGACTCCCCCTTTGTTCCCCTGGTAGGACAGGTGGGAAGAAGGGTGGATTGTATACACACGCCCCTTTTCCCATCCTAGGTCTGAGGGGAGGCAGTCTTACCTCCCCCAGGATCTCAGCCATAGACACCCAGCTTCCCAGCTAATTCTTCCATGCACAAAGCCCAATACCCCAATCTGGGATCTCAGGAATACCCAGGTCCTGCTGGGATGGCAGGGTTTGGGTTGGGGCATGGGGGTAGGTGTGCAGGGTCCTAGGCTACGCAGAATATCCAGGCTCAGTTCATTCCCCGTTTTGCTTAGCTCCAAAGCATCCAGCCCTTGTCAGCACACATCTCAGACGAGAGAGCTCAGTCCTTACCCAGTACCCGTAGAGGCCAGTAGGGGTAGATTTTGTAGAGATGATCTGGATGTAGGGCAAATGCTGATACTTGGCAAAGACCAGTAAGAGGAGCCCCTGCATACGGACTTGGGAGATCTGCAGCAGAGGGCAAAGGTCATTCATTAAACTGCAAAGGCCAATTGTATCCCTTCTAAGACTGACTAGAGGGATTTTTAAAAGAGTCTAGAACCACATGCAAAGCCTGCCCAAGAGTCTACAGAACCCAGGGTGCGTCTGAATTTCATTCTTTTCCCTTTTCTCTCTCAGCTGCCCAACAGTGCATTCTGGGAGCTGCAGTTACAGTTTCTGCTTACGGTCCTGGGGATGGAGGAGAGAGAACAGGCTTCTGGGGGAGCTTGCCACTAGAAAAGCACTACTCTTCCACCCAGCCTATGCACAACTGGGTGCTCTTCTCACAATGCTGTCCTAAGAGCCTCTGTATACTCCCCCATCTCTCAGCCTCTCTTCTTACAGATGAAGCAGGAATAATACCATGCCATATGGATGCGAAGATATTTGTTGTTGGCTCAATGATATTTGAGTGTCTGTATCTGTATTCAGGTGAACACTGTAGAAGTTATCAGATGTGCTATTCTGTTGATTACTACCTTATTCCTTTGGGACAGGGTCCCTCATTGAACCTGGAGCTGGCCTGGTGACCAGAAAGCCCAATGATCCTCCTCTGTCCATTCCCCCATAGCGTTAGAGTACATATGGCCATGTTTGAATTTTCATGTGGGCTGGCATCTGAACTCACATCTCCAGGCTATTGCAACACGTGCTCTAACCCACTGAGCTCTCTCTACATCCCGCCCCCTTTCTTGAGACAAGATCTTGCTAGGTATCCTAGGTATACCTGGAACTGACAATCCTCCTGCAAGGCTTTTTGAGTGCTGGGATTACAGGTATGTGGCCCCATACCCATTTTTGCTTAGGGATTCTTTTTCTTGATGTAGGGTCTCTCTGTGTTGCCCTGGCTGTCCTAGAACTTGCTCTGTAGACGAGGCTGGCCTTGAACTCAGAGATCTGCCTGCCTCTGTCTCCCAAGTGCTGGGGTTAAAGGCATGTGCCACCACTTCCCAGCAGCTTAGAGATTCTTAAACATAAGCAAAAACAAGAGAGAAGCTTCTAGGGTGCTGTTCTGAATCTTGAGTTGACCAATGGCAACTCAAATACAAAAATCCATTGACTCTACACTTACCGCAACCATCTACTTTTCTTCCTCCCCCTTTCCCCCCAATGCTGAGGACCAATTTCGGAGCCCTACGCATGCTGGGTAAGCATCTGAGCATTTTTCTATACATGTCCTAGCCCAGTGAAAAAGCACCATGAAAATGTGTGTGTGTGTGTGTGTGTGTGTGTGTGTGTTATACAGAACTAGAAAGTTAGGCATGTGGCATACACTGTGATCCTAGCACTTAAGGAGGTAGAAGCAGGAGGATCTGGAGTTTAAGGTTAGTCTGGGAAACAGGGGACACAGCTGCAGAAATGTAAATAAATAACTTCAGACTCTGTGGTTGAATGTCCATGAAGGCAATGTACACGGGATGGAACTGAGTACTGAGGACAGGCTCCAGAGCTGGGGAAAGTACCTAACACCCATGGAGAGGCTTAAGCTTTTCCCCAGCTTCAGCAATCACTGTCCCTGACTTGCTGATGTAGAACCAAGATTCCGGAGGCGGGGGAACTAGGAAGACTGCTTTGGGATTGCCAAAATGCCTACTATTGGTGGCTGCAGAGGTGGGGTGGGAAAAGGCCATCCCTAGTGACCCTCTCTCTCAGGGCTGGACTGTCTACACACACCACTCCAGGAGCTGTTTCCGGAGCGTGAGGTGCAAAGGCCAAGGAGGAAATCTCGGGGTGGAGAACTATACTGGGGCCTTCCAGGAATTATGAAACTTGATCCCACAGTCCAAGAGCAGCCCTAGCACAGTGGAAGAGTCAAAGTAGAGGGAACCCCAAACTCAGTACTGAACAAAGGAGGTACTGGAGCCTGAGTCCTCTGAAGTTGCTACAAATGTATATACTAACCTACCCTCTACCCTAAGTCTTCAGGTTTTTTGGGGGGTGGGGGTGGGGGTAGGGGGAGGGTTAATAGGAACTGAATCTCTGACCTAGCTTTAAGTGTTTTATCACTGACTACATCCCAAGTTTTCTATTTTTCCATAGTCACAACTATCTATGACAACAGAAGCCTGAGCAGGACTATATTATGAAGGACCAAATCCCAGAGTCAGGACAGAAACCAAGAAACTGGTAAAATTCAGGAGAAGATTTGCATTTAATCCTAACTAACAGAGCAGGTTTGGGCCACTGGGCTTGAACACAAAGACCAGTCCACTTTGTAAGTGAGCAGCAGGAAGTCAGGAAAAATAGCAGGGAGTGAGGGCAGGAGCAGCTGAGACTGGGAGGAGGGGTGGGGCTGTTAGGAAAAGCCAGAGCCTTCCAGGGAAAGTTCCAGTGTGAAGAGACCAAGGAGGAGGAGCTAAAGGACCGGCAGGAGACAACCAGACACTGGAGAGCAAAGAGGTCCCCTGAGTTCTCAACCCACAGCTGGTCAATTCCCACAAGGGACTGCCTGTATCTAGGGAAGGCGAGGGGTCTGCTTTGGTTCCTAGACTTAGGCTAGCTCTCAATTTTAGGAGGCCACATGAGTAGAATGGGTTGTGTCCCTGCCACAAGCTGAGCTAATTTCCTTGGCTCCATTCCACCCTACCAATCCCTTGCCAATTAGTCAAGGCTCGAGGAGGCATGGAGTCTTGGGAAAAAATGAGCACTGAGGGGGAGGTTCTTCCCTCCATTAGGAAATAGCTCCAAATCTCCTAGAAGAGGCCTCTCAGTTTGGTGGGGGTGGGGGGTTGGGATTGGGGGGACCAAGGGTTCTGGGGCTGGCATTATCGAGTCTCAGGAGGACTAAGCCTTGTATTTCTCCTTCTCAGAAGGCCACACAGCTGTTGCTCCAGCATCCCTGAACCAACTAGGTAACAGAATTAATACTGAGGAATAAAACTTAGCCAGGCGGTGGTGGCGCACGCCTTTAATCCCAGCACTCGGGAGGCAGAGCCAGGCAGATCTCTGTGAGTTCGAGGCCAGCCTGGGCTACCAAGTGAGTTCCAGAAAAGGCGCAAAGCTACGCAGAGAAACCCTGTCTCGAAAAACCAAAAAAAAAAAAAAAAAAAAAAAACTTATCCTAGAAAGGGAATGGAGAGAATTCTAGTATTTCCAAGCAGCTGTGAACTGGACACTCTGAATGGGTGTTTGTGTGTTGACTGTGGGTGTAGGGCAGAAATAAAACCCAGTGACCTAAAGCCTTCCTGCCATTATCCTATGGTTTAACTGGTCCCTCAGATTAAGAACTACTTTCCAGTACACCTGTCTTCCCCTCTCCTAACTTCCAGGCCCATCAGAACTTGATATTCATGTAATATCAGCAGGTTAGCCTGGGGATTACCTGTCAGTCTTAGCACACACTCATATAGCAGTAAAATATGATAGTTTAGAGCATGGGTTAAAAGGTTTGAAAGATCTGGATTCAGATCCCAGAAAGCCCATGTAATCTCTGAGCCCTGGGTTTATCTGTAAAGTATTTCAATTTCAAGATTTAAGAGTGTAAAACAACACATACCAAGAGCTTATTTACAATGTCTAACACCAAGCGAACACTCCATAAATTGGAGCAAGTACCACACTCATAGAGTTCACGTTGGGCAGTAAGTAGAGACTGGAGGGTGGGATAGGAGGGGGCACTGAGATATTAATAAGCCCTGCTGCAGTTCTACTAGGAATTCTCCCAAGGTGATAAATATCCAGGTGTGAAGTCATAGCTCAGCCTGAGGTACCCTGGAACAGCATAAGGCAGGCGAGAGTTTCAGGGAGCCAAGTGTAGTGTGAGCTTTAAACCTTTTTAGTGAATGGGAAAGAGCCTGAAAAGCTAAGTGAAAGAAAGAGAAACACACCAGACAAGCAACTGGGAGTCAGTGAAGGTGACACACATTCCTCCATTGCTCGTGAACTTTGAACTTACCTTGACAAAGTTCAGAGGGGAAAGCATATCCATGAAGAAAGTGCTCCATGGGTCTTCGAAAGCAGCATCAGAAAGAAGGCTTATGAGTCCAGAATTCATTTCCTGCAAACTGACCATTCCAAGTCAGAGGCTCATCCTCTGGCCTGGAGGACACCACTTCTCCCATAGACATCTGGTACTGGCCTCATCATACTGTCAGACCCGGTTCTGATGACCAAGATTTCTCCCTTCCCTAGCTGTATGGCTGTTGACCTCCAATCCATAACCATTGCTGACTCAGGACAAGAAACACAAGGCTAGACCCAATAAGGATGACAGCCCCTCACCTTCAGACTCCAAAACGAAGGGAGGATGGGTTACATCAGTCCTCCACAGGGATAGAGGGCCCTTCAGATACCTACCCAATGATATATATGTCCAGATTCAGGTCTTTGTTGTTCAGTTGAAGCAGGTCACTGAGGTTCACAGTGGGGGCTGCTGAGGCCACATTCCATGTCACAACATGTATACTGTGGAAAGGATATTAAAGAAAGTCACAGAGAATGGAGGCTAAGGAATGGACAGGGACCTAGACCTGTTAATGGTTCCCACTTCAGTGATCACGGGAAATGTGTCTGCATGTCTGTTAGTCTGTTGTTTCTGAGACAGAGTCTCACGATGCAGCCCAGGCTGGCCTCCAACTCCTTAAGTAGACCAGGCTTGCCTGGAGCTCACAGGGATCAGCCTTCCTCTGCCTCCTAAGTTCTGGGATTAAAGTTGTGTACCACCATGCTCAGCTTGTTTCTGCATCTTGTGGGAGGAAAAGAGGAAAAGGAGTAATGGACTATGAAGCCTTCCCCTTCCCCTTTATCTCCTGAGTCAGGAATCTCTTCCCTTGAACTGGTTCCTCTACACAGGTTCACAACTGCCCAGACCCCAGCAGCACCTGACACACAGCGCCAAAGGGAATGCGAGAGGGGTTTTGGCCAGGAAAAGGAACACATGGTGAGTTGGACAGCCATTGGCCCTCCCAGCTAGCTACACCTCACCCATCCTCTACGGCTCAGCAGCTCCGAACTCCCGCTCTTCAACCTACGGGTTCTGAAGAGCACCTAGAAGGTATCCGAGGTTGATTGTACCTGATCGTAGACCTCAGAGCTACAAGCACAGGAATTTCAGAAAAGAACAAAACAAACAGCATATTCTCTTCCTCACTCCTACCTTACCAATCCCTGGAGTACAACAGAGTCTACCAAGGCCGTCATGGAGCCTAAGTACAAGTTTCTAAGTAACAGGTTTTTCAATCTCTATCTCAACTGTCTTCTCTCTACAGGGAAACATCATCAGTTGGGGAATAACATTCCAATCTCAGCTCGCTACAAGCCCCAGACTACCAGGAAAAATAATTAGCAGCTGTCAAATACCACACATCCTAAACTGAAGTTCAGGAGGGTAAACACTTGTAGAGCCCTTGAGTGAGCATATTACTATAGCAACGCTCCAAGAAGCCGTCACTGTTCCCAGGACAGAGCAAGCAGGAGCTCAGACTCTACAGAGATAAAGCCTGTGAGTTCAAGAAATACCGAGGCACTGAAGCACAGGATCCTGAGGATCCTGAAAGGGAAGGGCAGGCTGTTCTAAAACATCTCTTGTCCATCAGACCCTGTTCTTAGAGGTACATGTTCTAAGAAGTGTAGCTTGTAAAAAACATTTCTTGGCTAGCTTAAAGCAACTTCCTGCCTCTCCCTATGAATATAAACAAAATAATACAAAAACCACATTTTCTCAGGCCCTCTGAGAGACTGCTACTTCGTCTGTTTACGGTCTCCCCCTGCTGTCCAACAGAGGATTAAGGCAGGTAACCCTTTTACTCAATGGCTTCTTGTATTCCCAGGCACTTAACTCTAAGTGGATAAAGAATAAAATTCGGGATTTGTCATCCCTGTTCACAGTTTTGGTGATTAGCAGCAAATCCATGCACCATGAGTTCCGCTCAATAGGACGATTAGCGGTGTTCCTCGTGATTAAATATCAAGCATGAGACGAGGCTCCACTTCTCTAAAGGATCTTATCTAAATCTGATTTCTAGAGATCATAACCGGACCAAGAAGACCCCATGATGTACTGCTGATGAAAAGTACGAACAAAATTCCTATTCTACAGCTGAAGGGACGAATGTCTTAGACACTTAGTAGTCTAACAGTGTGCTCCAAAAACCAACTGGACACTTGTTTGGGAAGCATCTGCAGTGACCAATTCCGCAGCCCAAGTTTAGGGCGGGTATCAGGTCTAACAGCCTATTTAACACTGGCCTGGAGGAATCTGGCGGTCCAAACTAGGGCAGCCCTGTAGGCCTGTCCTCTTGCTCCCACTGTGGTTTGGTACCCAGCCCCACAAATCAGACTGGATCGAAGACAGCGAGTACCGACCGGCCTACAACTGCGTCCTCACCCGAGTACACTGCCTTTCGGTGCGCTCGGCCTCTGTAGGTTCGCAGCCGACATTATTCCCGCGCCGTGACCCGGTAGGCTCGTGTCTCCGCGCTCCAGTCAGTGCGGGCCGGAGCAGCCCTTGGTCGCCGGTATCAGCTGCACTCTTCCCTCCGGGTTGTTTTTCTTCCGGATTCTGACTGCGCTTCGGCTTCCGTAGGGGGCGGATCGTGAGCGCCCAGGACTGTGGGGTGCGGTTGGGGCACAGAGGCGGGACTCTGCAGCGGGGCGAAACGCCAGAGGCGGAGCGGAGATGGCTCGGAGACCAAGAGAGGCGTGCCCTACGTGTGGTCCACCCCGACGCCACACGCCCCGCACCGACGTGCTTAGTGGGCGGCGGCGCGGCCGCCGGGGCCCCGCACTCCCAGCCTGCCTTGCGCGAGGGCGCAGGCGGGAGGAGCGTTGCGGCCGGAAGTCGCTGTGGCGCGCGGCCTCGGCTGCCTCGAGGCGGTCCGGTGGCGTGCGGTCCTCCCTGCTGTCTGCCCACCCTCGGGACCGGGTAGTGGGCAGGGTGGGGACGCTCAGTGTAGTCTGTCCGGCGCCCGGCCTCCCTCACCCTACACTTAAAGTAATTGCTGTGCTGTTTCTTGGCACCCTCTTAAGGGTCACAGAGCACTTGCATTCTTTTAAGTGACTAGCGGGTCGTCCTTTTGGTTTTATTTTCCCCGGCCACTCTCGCTGTTAAGTCCTGGAACTTGCTATGCAGACCAAGCCGATCCTCCCACCTCAGAGCAGAGATTACATGAGTGCACCACTACGCCCAAGTCAAACCTAGTTTTGCTAAATGCAAAGCACGTTTGGGATTCCCGGGCTCGGAAAATGAGCCATCAGTGAATGAAAAACAAGTCTTTGCACCTATATGGTGTGTATATTCGACTGATCATGATTAGTTAATCTGCCAGACTCACTTCGATTTATTTCCTCTAGGTATTTGGTTCTTAGTTTTTTGAGGGCGGGAGGATTGTTTTCAGAGTTCTGGAAACAGGAAAACGTAGCTTCATGAGATTCACACACTGGAAAGCCAAGTTAAAGATCCTGCTTTTAGCCCCGCACAGTGGTTCACACCTGTAGTACCAGCTACTCACTGAACCCACAAACATCTTGCTACTTTAAAAGTATGTTCTGGAACCAGGCATAGTGGTGTGTATCTAATTCAAGGATGATTACTCTCCAAGTTTTGAGGCCAGCCTGAGCTGCTTAGAGAGTTACTGGACATTAGGACTGTGGTGTGATTCTTTCTCGACCTGGGTTTGGTTCGCATCACCCACATACCCATCCTAACTCCAATTCCCAAGGGATCCGAGGCCCTCTTTTGATCTCTCTGGGTACCAGGCATGCCCATGGTGCACATTACTCTTAAAGAAAAATAAAATTAAAATAGCAGTCTTGTTACTGTTGCCTGTCCCCACTTGCAGTGAAATTAGTAAACCTGGTCTAGTATTCTCTTTAGACCAGGATGATCTCAAACAAAAGAGGTCCACCTGCCTCTGCCTCCCAAATGCTGGGATTAAAGCCCTGAGGCACCATGGACAGCCTTTAAAAAAAGAGCTTTATTTTAATTATGCATGTGGGGGGGGGGGATATGTGGACAGGAGCGCAGGTACCTGTGGAGATTTGAGGTATCAAATCCCCCAGGAGCTGGAGTTACAGGCAGTTGTAAACTGTAATGCAGGCGCTGGGCACTAAACTCAGGTCCTCTGAAAGAGCAGTACATGCTCTCAACTGAGAGCCATCTCTCCAGCCCTTAAGTGTAATTTTTTTTTCTTTTCCAAAGCCCAGGCATGCTTTTCCTGATGCTTTAGGTTTTTTCAGTCTTTCTACCCAACCTCTTCACCATGTGGCTGCTCCCAGAAGGTAGAATTTTCTTTGTCTTCAAACAGTTGCCAAGATTTACAGCTTACCTGCCCTTTTGTTCTTCCCCCCAAACTAATAAAACTGTCCAAAACTTAAAAAAAAAAAAAGAAAGAAAGAAAAGAATAATGGTCAGACGGTGGTGGTGCACGCCTTTAATCCCAGCACAGCACTTGGGAGGTAGAAGCAGGCAGATCTCTGTGAATTTGAGGCCAGCCTGGTCTACAGGGCGAGATCCAGGAAAGTCAGGGATACACAGAGAAACCCTGTCTCGATAAGCCGGAATGAATGAATGAATGAATGAATAAATAAATAGAAAAGCCTGAATAAATAAATAAAGACATGAGTAGGAGCTTTAAGGATAGCTAAATTGAAAAATGGACAGAGGAACATCACTAATAAGCTGGACTCCAAAAAGCTCTGTCTAGGATTTTATTAGACTGCTTTTTTCCCAATATACCTGTATTGGAAGATTGAGACAAAAAGGCACAAACTCACATGAAATCAACACGGTAATCTAGTCAGTTCTACAAAGTGTGGTTTGTAAAAGAAGCAGCACTAAGAACCACCCCAAGTTAAGTCAGGGCCCAGCAGGGACTGGAAAAGGAGAACTTAGGATATACACATGCCCACAAACACTGACCCTGTCCTGTCCTGTCCCTCCCGAACGCCTCTCTACAAGGAGGCCAGAGGCCAGAGGCCTTGTGCAGAGACAATAACTGCTGCTTTTATTGGCTGTAGGACCTGGACGTCTAACGGGAGCAGCCAGTCTGAAGGGGCATGACACCCTCAGGTATTATCACCAGACCTGAGCTCTCCGAGTGCTAGTCAGTTTTTGGGGGTGGGGGAAAGGGAAAGGGGATACTTAAAAGCCAACAGTTGCCCAGCAGCAACACCACCCGTGGATTGGGACAGACCAGGGACACCCCTCTTTTGTGTCTGTTTGTGTGGGCAGGAGCCCAAAATCCAGGCTGATCTCAGCAAATTCTAGTTGGTAACATTTGGATGCTTTCAAATATGAGCAACAGGTAGGGATGCAGGAGGAGCTAGAGCAAAGGCAGGTAGGAGCAAGCCTGGACTGGAGCTGATGTGACTGATATGTGTGGATCTCCAAGTGCTGAAGGAGACAAATATCTTCTGAGCTCATGCACATAACAACTGCCTGCTTAGAGTCGAAGTTCCCTCCAGATAACTCACATCTGGACTGCAACCTAGTTCATGAAGAAGGAGAATCTTTAAGCACAAATATGATTGACAGGTAATATACAGAGCTTGTAGGAGAACATTTATGTTCTTCTCCATTAGGAATGCCTCTTCTCCAACTTTCCCATACTACTAGCAGTTGAGATCACCAACCCAGATGCCCCAAGAATGTTCCTAAAGACTCCACAAGGTGAGGAGACTAATACAGAGGAGGTTTCTGTAACAGGGACATCGCCTGGTCTCAAAAGGACCTCAATGAAGGTCAGAGCTAACCATTCTGAGGGGCCTGAATCTGTCCACCCTTGCTCCAGGAGGACCACAGGGAAGCATCCAATCCGAATGTCACAGGTGCAGTCCTGTGAGACACTCCCTTATTGCACTTAGAAACGAGTAAGGCAAGCAAACTGACAAAAATGAGATCCATTAATCCGTCCTTCTTCCTCCCTAATAGACTTGGTCTCTCTCTAACAGATACCCAGGCTAGCATGGGCTTGGATCACTACACAGTGGGCTGACTGACTCAACAAGGCTTGGGAAATGTCCAGTGACACAACCATATCACACTCTCCCACCAGGAAGGCATACTCAGTTTCTGCCAATCTAGAAAAACTAGGAGGCAGGCGTTCAGTAGCTTCTACTCCCCCAGAGCCTGGGCTTCACCAGCCTACTGTGATAAGAGTTCTAGGCTACAGTCACTGATTGCTTTTGATTGTCCAGCACAGAACTCAGCATGGGGCAGGATGCCTGAGTTCTCAAACTGCAAACTCCTCTCCAGTGACTGGAAACAGGAAGGGACGTGTTTTGCTAGGGGAAAAAAGCTTTTCGCATGCTTGTTTTGTGCAGCATGAAAAGACCAGGACTCTTGCATCCTACCAGCCTCAAAGAGGACAGGGACCTAAGAAAGCACAGATAGGATTATTGCTGAGTGGCAGCACCAGCCCAAAAGGGAAGAGGAGCATGGACATACAGGGCTCCTCGGGTCTGACTAGAGTCTACAGGCCATACTGGACAATTCTCCAGGTGGGGAGTGATGGATTTCTTGTAGGCTCTGCAAAGAGATTCCGATAGAGTGGGCAACAGGAGGGCTGAGAAGCCGAGATTTCTAAGAATATTAACCAGAGATGCAATGACTCGAGGGGGTTATTTATTATTTGCTAAATTTCCTTAGATTGGCTGGGCCTTGGGTACCTTCTTGGTGCTTAGAGCACTTGAACGAGAGATTACTAGGAGCAGAGGTCAGGGTTATGAAGCCACATTCTTATTGTGTGGAACTGGGACCAGGTATCTGTATTTTTAACTCCTCCTCTCTCCCCAAGTGAATACTCAACATTGCCAAAGATCTGCCCAGGAAGCAAAATAGCTCAGTTTATCCCAAGGCTGAAATAAGTGAGCTTAAATAATCATATCACAAAAGGCAGCTAATTTAAGACTAAAAATGTCACTTGGAAATAAAGGGGGGAGGGCACACAGAAATGGGTCAGGACACAATGGAGAGAGGGATGAGCTGTAAATACAGCAGCGTACGCCATATATCTTAGAGGATCAGGCTCCCGCACACACAGGCTTTGTAATACCAGACGGTCTATTTGTTCACAATGTTAAAGGGCATCTAGAAATAGCTACAGTAAGGGGTTGAAAGTTGCCTGAAGAATGAGCACAGAAAGGCTGCATCCAAAGACGGCCTGCCACTCAGGAGGGTGGAGCTGCTGGGCCTTCCTGTTGACCACTGTCTTGCAAAACTAGAAAAGAAATAGAAATTGTTAAGGAAGCAACAAGGGAAACAAAATCATGCAGTAAATCATGATGAGTGGAGGAATTTCAGGGGGAAGGACGCCAACTGGTGGAGGCCCTGGGGAGAGAGGGTACAAAGGCCCTGGGGAGAGAGGGTACGGAGGCCCTGGTAGTGACTGCAGAACTGGCATCTACTTAATCCTCCCCTTCCATCTCCCAGAAGCTGCTTAAGCACATGGGTTAGGCTAGGGATGGTGCCTGCCTAGCATGCACATGGCCCAGGGTTTGTTCCTCAGCACTGGAAGAAAAAGAACCATAGAACAGCCGGAAAGCAGAAAGGCCCTAGGTTTCCTTAGGCTTTTGGTGCTAGAGGGTGCTGTCTTTGATGAAGTAATTTCCTCACAGCCTGACTAGGGGCTGAGCCATGTTTCATTCTGTGCTGCAGAATGAGTCTTGGGAGTATACAGGCACCCTGGAGAAGAGCCAGTATTGGGATCTAACAGAAGGACAGGCCTTAGGAAAAGTGACAGGTAAAACAAGGACACCCCATCCTGCCCCTATGGCCTGGTAAAAAGTCTTCCAGCACCTTTGTTGAAGCCAGAGCTACTTGAACTGTGCTTCTACTGCACACACGCCACTTGTCTCCACCCTGCCATGTCCATCTGCATGGGTCCTTATAAAACATGCCCCTGAAAGCTAAGAGTCAGAACTCCTTTCCATGGAAACCCAGGAGTTCAGTCTCTAACATGCAGTCACCGCCATTACTAGAGTAAAAGATGAGGAATGAGGTAGATTTTCTCATTCCACAGTGAGCTCCCGAGGCCCTGAGGACTGTATTTTATGACATGCACAGTGGAAATGAAATTCAGTACATACAGTGCAGAAGGGGGTGGGTAGCATTAGTCATCGGCTGTCATTCCTTTCACTGGGTCCTTTTGTCTCATCTAGAACAGAAAAAGCAGAAAGAAATTGAAAACTTTTGTTGCTGATGGAACTCCACCATAAATGTACCCTGACTTCTCAGTCCCGCCAATAGATAGGACAGAACATTTGTGTGTGTGCACACAAAGCAAAAATAAGAATAGAAGCCAGCTTTAATCCCAGCACTCGGGAGGCAGAGGCAGGTGGATCTCTGTGAGTTCAAGACCAGCCTAGTCTATGGAAACCGTGTCTTGAAAAACAAACAAACAAAAAAAGAATAAAAGTCTGCAGAAATAATAGCCTAGACCACCCCACTTATAGTTCTATCACAGTCCTACCATCTACCACAACTTAAAGATTCACTAATGCTAAGCCAGGACCTATTTTCTCTGTGTTTTTATTTATTTACTTACTTAAATTTTAATTCCTACTTATATTTATTTTTGAAGCTCAAGGACAATTTTATTGGAGTTTAAGAGAAAAATATACTATGGGTTACATGAAGACCCTGGCATGCCAGGAGGAGATGGAAAGAAAATCATGCCTTTTAAGTTAAGTACAAAATAGAAATAGACTGCTTATTTTTATTTTATGGGCATGAGTATCTTGCCTGCTTGTATGTATGGACACCATGTGTGTACCTGGTGCCCAGAGGCCAGAAGACAACGTTGGATCTTGTTACAGAGGGTCCCGAACTGCCATGTGGGTGATGGGACTCGAACCTCGGTCCTCTGCCATAGCAACAAGTGCCCTAAACCACTGAGCCATCTCTCTGGCCTCTAGACTGCTTATTAAGAAAGGAAAAGGCACTCTCAAGAGTGGGAGTGGGCTAGAGAACTGAGGGATTAGCCCCCAAAGCCTATTATTTTTTAAAATTAAAATTATTTAGCCGGGCGGTGGTGGCGCACACCTTTAATCCCAGCACTCGGGAGGCAGAGCCAGGCGGATCTCTGTGAGTTTGAGGCCAGCCTGGGCTACCAAGTGAGTTCCAGGAAAGGCACAAATCTACACAGAGAAACCCTGTCTCAAAAAACCAAAAAAAAAAAAAAAAAAATTATTTTGTGGGATGTGAGGGTGAATGAGGCACGTGCATGCCATGGTACACATGTGGAGGTAAATAAAGAACAGCTTTCAGGAGTGGGTTTCTCCTTCCATTTTCACTTGAGTTCTAGGGACTGACCTCTCGTCACCCGCCTCTCTGTTTCTATTAAGATGAAAAAAACCAGAGGGAGCTTCCTGGTGCTGGAGAGTTGGCTTAGCAGTCAAGGGTACATGCTGCTCTTGGCAGAGGACCTGGGTTCGACTCCCAGCACTCACATGGCAACTTGTAACCTCCATAACTCAAGTCCCAGGGGACCTGAATTCCTCTTTTGGCCTCAATAGGCACCGTGTGCGCTTGTGGTGCACATACATACTACATGCAGGCCAAACTCTCATACACATAAGTCAATCTAAAAAACTTTTTTCAAAAAGATGCAACTTCCTATCAAAGAATGTGGCCACTTCCCTTCCTGTCAAGGGACAAGGGGTGCTACTGAAATAACTCACTGTTCTCATTGTTTTAGACTTCTAGTAAAATGTCCTAAGAATGCTTATTTCCTGTTCCTTGAACCCTATAGGATAGGCTTTTGTCTTGTTTTATTTACTTACTTTCCGAGACAGGGTTTTTCTGTGTAACAGCCCTGGCTGCCTGGAACTCACTTTGTAGACTAGGCTGGCCTCAAACTCACAAAGACCCAGTGTTTTTATTTTTTGGTTTGGTTTGGTTTTTGAGGGTCACTGTGTAACCCTGGTGGATCGATTACTCCCTATGTAAAGCCAATGACGGTGTATGTCTTTAATCCCAGTATCACAGGGAATTTGAGACCCCGAGAGCCTGCTGGGGGATGAGGGAGCTAAGATGACTGTGATAATTTTCACAACCCTGTCTCCCAACTCAGTTTTATTATTATTTTGGTTTTCTGAAGCAGGGTCTCATGTACTCCAAGTTGACCTCAAACTAAGAATGACCTTTAACTTCTGACCCTTCTTCAGCATTTGCCTCCCCCACTGCCAGGACAACAGGCATGTGCCATCAGCCTGTCTTTGGCTATAGTGTTTGTTTGTTTGATACTTAAATATCACAATAGTCCTGAGAAATGAAATTGTATTTAATGACAAAGCTACTACTGTGTTTTAATATATTGGCTGGCATTCCAGATGGTCTGCTCTGGGTACATCTCTGTCAGTGGAAAGGAAGGTAAGAGCTTGCCTCTGCAGATGCTATGGGAATCTTTTTAAAAATATATACTGCGCGCCGTGCGATGGCTCAAAGTGAGGTCAGATAACACGTGGTGAGACTCAGTTCTCTCCTTCCACCATGCAGGTAGGGTCCCAGGGACGGAACTTAGGTCATCAGGCTGCACAGGGACCTTTCCTTATGGAGCCATCTCACAGGCCCAATGTCAGAGTCGTACGTTCTCTTTGTCTAGCTGCTCCGAGTTAGGTACAGAGTGGCTTCTTATCAGCCTAACCCTGAAACACAAACCCACGATAACTCAAAGCTTTTAACTCCAGATGTGGTGTCTGCTGGACACTTCAATACAGAGAGATTTGTGTGATCTCTGGGTAACGTCCAGAGGTCAAAACCTAAAGCAAAACTAATAGGGAGCTAGCAGTCAGCAACCAGAAAGGGTCAGGCACGTCGTCCGAGCCCACATACAAGGAGACAGCTACATAGCCTCTCACCTAAGACACATGAGCAAGGATGTCATGCAGCCTTTCAGCTTACCACACGGGGCCAACTTCAGAAGGGATGGGTTGTAGAGGGACAAGAAAAATTATGGGACAAGTGGAGATGACCCATAATAGGAAAGAAAATACAACAGAATCCTTTGGGAGTTTTTTTGATACAGGTCTCTCTACATAGCCCTGGCTGTCCTGGAACTCTCTATGCAGACCAGGCTAGCCTTAAACTCACAGGTCCACTTGCCTCTGCCTCCCTGGTACTGGGAGGCCAGGTACCGCTCTGCCGGGCTACTATAGAATCTTAACCATGCTGTGAACCTAAATGTTTTAGAGTCCAATAAACAGAAAACAATTTCTTACAATGTTTTAAATGAGTTACCAGTCTCAATGCACACAGAGCATCAATGGCCAAAGGCCCAGGGGTGTTACTCAGTGATCTACAATGTATCCCGAGCCCCGGCCTCACTTGTCTTTGACAACAAATCTAACCACCACCTGGACTTCTGGGTTCATGTTGCCAGGGGGATCTGGTGACATAACGTATGTTGTCATATGTCAGTAATACAGTAAGAGCTCATTAACTATTAGCATCTATTAATAGGAGCATATGTAGTACTCAGGAGGTAGTGAGTGCCACAGAGGTCATCAAGCAAGCACAGGCTGGTGGGGAAGCTGCGTCAGGACTCCAAGTGTTGGATATGTAATTGGACCCAATGACTTTTTAAGGTATGATTCTACTTTTGTCATTTTGAGCCTCATAAGAGAAGGCAAGGGAGTAGAAGAGGCAGAAGAAAACGAGGGGGAAGGGATCAAGGAGGGGAGGGAGGAAGGGAGGGAGGAAGGGAAAGGGAAATTGCTTTCTTTTTTTTTTTTCTTTTTTCTTTTTTTTTTTTTTTTTTTTTGGTTTTTCGAGACAGTTTCTCTGTGTAGTTTTGGTGCCTGTCCTGTATCTCCCTTTGTAGACCAGGCTGGCCTCGAACTCACAAAGATCCGCCTGGCTCTGCCTCCCGAGTGCTGGGATTAAAGGCGTGCGCCACCACCGCCCGGCGAGAAATTGCTTTCTTACAAATAGTATTTCCTGGTATTTTTCTTTTTAGAGAGAAACAAACAAACAAACAACAACAAAACCAATCCCTAAACTAATCTCTTCATACCATTTTTCTTAAATCTTATTCTCACACAGGAATGACAGTGCCACCTGCAAAAGGACTAGATTTCTAACAGTGGTGACTGTGACGCCCAAAAGCTAGGCCCACATGCCAGAAGGACAGAAACGACTCCTAAGTGTTGTTTTACACATATATACATACATACACATATAAAATAAATAAATGTAATTTAAGGGATGTGCAACAACAAAAGCTCCTTACAAACGACCTGTATTAAGAGTATATTATGCATTGGTTTAAAGATAACTGACATGAGACATGAGACAGGGGGATGAACAAGAAATAATAATGCAGTCTGGAAAGACGGCTCAGAGGTAAAGGGCATTTGCTCTTGTACAGGACCTGGGTTTGATTCCCAGCACCCACATGGCAGTTCACAGCCATCTGTACCTCCAGTTCCAGGGGATCTGATAACCTCATCTGGTCTCCGACACCAGGTGTGCATGTGGTGTACAAACATATATGCAGGCCAACACTCATAAAATACAATACAATAAATAATCCACCTAGCTGAGCTTGGTGGAACCCACTTTTAATCCTAGTACTCAGGAAGCAGAGGCAGGCGGATATGCCTGGTCTACAGGGTGAGTTCCAGGCCAGTCATGACTACACAGTGAGATCCTTTCTCAAAAGGATAAAACAAACAAACATGTAAGTATGAGGATGCCATGATAAAAAACCACTACTTTGTTAACCTAAAGTTCCAAAAAAAAAAAAAAAAAAAAAAAAAAGCCATAATTCTTTTTTTTTTTTTTTTTGCTTTTGGTTTTTCGAGACAGGGTTTCTCTGTGTAGCCCTGGCTGTCCTGGAACTCACTCTGCTGATCATGCTGGCCTCGAACTCCAAGATCTGCCTGCCTCTGCTTCCTGAATGCTGGGATTAAAGGTGTGTGCCACCCCATAATTCTTACTAAAAATTTGTAATTAAGTATGACATGATAGACTGAATACCTCCTGTATTTATCTCTGTTGTTTGATTCTTAAATCAGTCTTATTAAAAAAAACCTCGATACCAGATATTGGGGTAAATGCTGAAAGATCAGAGAGACAAAAGAACAAGCCACGTCTCACCTCACCAATTCCATGAATCTCTGAAACTCTGAGTTTTCACCCAAAAGACTCCAGCCAAAAAAGCCTCTAGCTGAAAGGGACACTTCTGCCAAAAAGCCTTCAGTTCCTGTCTCCTCAGCCTTCTAGACCTTTCTCCACCCGGCCATCACTTCCTGGGATTAAAGGCGTGTGTGCTTCCCAGTACTGGGTTAAAGGTGTGTGCCACCACTGCCTGGCATCTATGTTTAATCTAGTGGCTTGTTCTGTTCTCTGATCTTCAGGCAAATTTTATTGGGGTACACAATATATCAGCACATGTCTCTATTTCTCTTCCAAATACTACTACAATGACAGGAAGTATCACTTAAAAAAAGAAAGACAGAAAGAGAGAGAGACAGAAGGATGAAGAAACCACAACAGAGATTACAGAAGCAGATAAAAGCCACACTTTGGAGGACAAACAGAATGATGAACAATAATTTTCAGAGCAGGGGAAACTTGACTTTTTGTTTTGTTTTGTTTTGTTTTTCGAGACAGGTTTTCTCTGTGTATCTTTAGAGCCTGTCCTGGATGCAACTCACTCTGTAGCCCAGGCTGGCCTCGAACTCAGAGATCTGCCTGCCTCTGCCTCCCAGGCACTGGGATTAAAGGCATGGGCCTTTTCACCCGGTGGAAAGCTGACTCTTTCAGGAGGACCCAGAGCCAAGGAGGAGATGACCAGCTGGTGTCACAGACTTCCCAGAGGCTCTGCAACTGAAAGCTGCAGGTTACCCCAGACACTGGCAATCAGTGGGGTCACATAGAGAGTCCTTAGGACTTGGTACTCACACTCGTTGCTCTCCAAGCCAAGCACCCACTGCATTTCCTGCCACAGCTAAAGCCTTCACTCTCTGGGGGTGTAGAGGTCTCAGCTAGGACAAAATGGGCCTGATGTAGAACATGGCAGCAAGTTAAAGCTACCAATGACATGAACCTGCTAGAATCCTTGCTCAGATTTGGCTGTCAATACCTAGCTGCTTACCTTCCAAGCAAGATACTAGAGGGGCAAAACGAGCAGCCTCCTCAAATGACTTGGGATTCCCACTGCAACCACCTAACTGCGCTACAATGAAGCCCATTACTGAACTGAGACAGCCCTTCACTAGAAAAAGTACAAAGAAAGCCCCCAATTGAAGTTCAGAGTCTAACAAGAACTCAAGAGTGAACAAAGAACTCAAAAGAAACAGTATTTAGTTAGCAGAAAGAAACCTCAAGAAACAATGTTTAAATGATAATTGTAAAAAAAGGAAGAGGCCGGGCGGTGGTGGCGCACGCCTTTAATCCCAGCACTCAGGAGGCAGAGCCAGGCGGATCTCTGTGAGTTCGAGGCCAGCCTGGGCTACCAAGTGAGTTCCAGGAAAGGCGCAAAGCTACACGGAGAAACCCTGTCTCGAAAAACCAAAAAAAAAAAAAAAGGGGGGGGGGAGAAAATGAATAGAGAAAAAGGTAGATGGTCATGTAAGCATGAGTATTCGAGTTTAAATCTCCAGAATCCATGTAAAACCAATGCAGTAGGCACACGATTACAGGGAGCTGGGGGACAAAGACAGGCCACTCCCCAGGTACTCAAGGACCATGCTGGCAATATGCAATAGGAAAAAATGAGACCCTGGCTCAAATGAGGTGGAAAGTGAGAACCAATACCCAGGTTGTCTACTGACCTCCACGTGTACTATACCATATGTACAACTATTCACACACAAAATCAAATAAGGGAATGCCAAGGATGATGGCTCATACCTGTCATCCTAGGGCTTGGGAGGTAGAGGCCAGAAAACCAGGAGTTCAAGGTTATCCTCACGTACTTACTGAGTTTCAGGCCAGCCTGGGCTACAGAGTAAGACCATGTCTCAAAAATAAATAATCTGTGAGCTCAAGGCCAGTCTGCTCTACACAGAGTTCCAGGCCAGCCTGAGCTTCATAGTTAGACCCGTCTCCAACAGTAAAGACATAAATAAGGAGGAAGGAAAGAAAAGACTATGGGCTTCATGTGGGAAAGGACAGTGACAAAGTTGTAAACACTAAATAGTGAGCCAACCAAAATTCATGATACTGAAGAATGAAAAAGGGGAGTATGTGATTGGGTAATGGAGCAGAATCTCCCATGGCAGAGGTGAGGAGTTAAAACCTCAAGCTGAGAAATGAATGGGACCTACAAGATGCTTCAGCAGACAAAGGCATCAGCCACTGAGCCTGGAAGCCCAAGTTCGACCCACACGCTGGAAGGAGAGAACTGACTCCCCAAAGTTGTCTTCTGACCTCCCCACAAGTTTCACAGCATGTGTGTGACTACATAAGTAAACAATAAATGAAACGTGAAAAAAAAATCAGTTTTTAAAAATTAAAAACAAATAAACTTGAGAAGTTAAGACTATAAGCAAATGATTTAAAAATACAGAAGTATGGTGGTAGCATATGCCTTTAATCCCAGCACTCTAGAGGCAGAGGCAGGTGGATCTCTGAGCTCCAGGTCCAGCCTAGTCTGCAGGACGAACTCCAGGACAGCCAGGACTACACAGAGAAACCCTGTCTCGGGGGTGGGGTGGGGTCAGGATGGAGTTTGAGGCCAGCCTGAACTATACACTCTTGTCTTTTTAAAAAAAAATGTTTTTAAGCTTTGTGTGTATGGTACTGGAAATCAAATTCAGTCTTGTGCCTGCTAGACAAACGCTTTACCATCAAGCCATAATAATGTATTTTAGAAGAGAGAAAAACGAGCCAGGGCTCAAGTTAGCACATGAAGGCCTGTACAATCGCTAGATGTTAAAACGTTCCACAACGACATGGATTTGGTTCTTTCTCTCCCGTTACAAGTTAGTTTTAAAATTCTAATTCCAGCTGGGTCGAGGTGACATACTCCTTTAATCTCAGCACTCGGGATGCAGAGCCAGGCAGATCTCTGTGAGTTCAAGGACAGCCTGGTCTATAGAGCGAGATCCAGGACAGGCGCAAAGCTACACAGAGAAACCCTGTCTCAGGGGGAAAAAAAAAAATCTAATTCCAAAGAGGTCCCTTGCACTGACACTTCCCCTGGAGGGCAGTGAGCATCTCAGCTACTAGCACAACCCTCTATAGAATGGAAGGCCATTTCAAGAGGAGCGGGCACGTGTCAAAAGCCCCAACTCTGAGACTACCAAGTTTGAGATGTGAGGAAGGCAGACCCTAAGATCATCTGGATACTTCTGCCAAGGATTAGAGCACAGCTCTTTTAATTTATTTATTTAGTTATTGGTGCTGTGGATGAAACTCCAAACCTCACCCATGCCTACAGTCAAAGAATATACAAAGAATAGTAAATGCTTCCATGAAACCCAATTACTTTATCCTGGCCATTGCCAGGGAGGGGGAGGGGCTAGAACCTTCCCTGCCAAACCCCACCTAAAATCTACCTGCTGCTCCACTTGCTAACTTTTTTTGGGGGGTGGGGTGGGGTGATGACTAGAGTGACCAAAAGATTCAAGCCTCTTTCTCACACAGGGAGAATCAGCAGTTACTTCAGTCTATATCTTCCTGAGGACACTTACCTAAGAACCAAGGACTGTGCCCAAATTCCTGCCACTTGCCTGTATATGTGATTGAATGAATAACCAGAGCATCCACCTTCGGCAGGAACCAACTTGCACACCTTACCAGTGAGTCAGCCCAGGAAGAATGTCATCCCAGAAGGTAAAAACAGCTCCCTGGGGGGCTCTAGAAGAAAGGCGGGCTTCTGGGCCCAGGGTCAACCGTAGACCTGCCCTGTGAGGTACTGAACATCTGTGTCCCCTGCACCAAGGCACCTGAACCAGGCCCTCAGCTGAGGCCTGGCAAGAGAGTGCGTGAGGCCGCTGGAAATCACATCCTCGCTGGACATGCACCAATCAAAGAGCAATGGATGGAGCTACAAGAAATGGGAGCTCCCTGCCTTAGGAGAGCGGAAGGACTCCACTGGCATGTGGCCCCAAGTCAGACAGCACTGTGACCTACAGGTCTCAGCACAGCAATGCTTAGGTCTCAGGATGTCCCCTGCTTTAGCTGATGATGCCTTCTCACCCTGCAAGACAGCACATGTACAAGTGCAAAACTCAGTGCCTGGTGGTTTTCACTGAGCATCTCCAAGGGGCTCCTCAGGGAAGCTTCCTTAAATGAGGCAAGAGTGCGGGTCTTCAGGCTCCCAGAAAGCAGACTGCCCTCTTCCTGGGATCCATGCCAAGCTCAAAAACAAAAATCCTCCAACCTGCAAAAAGAGCTCACAACCACACAGAACAGTTGGCTTCTGTGTGTGCTGCGGCTATCCCCTCTAGGTAGCAGGGGGTGGGGTGGGGGGTGGTATTGGCAGATCAGCCTAGCCTTCCTGACCCCAGGGTCACCTCAAGTTCCACAGCCTAGCACCATCCCCCACACTGAAGAATCACTGCAGCGGCTGTATTACTCACTGGCATCAGGCACAGACTACCATATTTGTCTCTGTGGCTGTGCCAAGACCTCAGCCACACTGTATTTCCGAGCACAGGCTGTTCTCCTTATAGTTCCCATACTGCCTAGCAGTAACCTTATCCACAAGAGTTAGATTTGTCCTTCAAACAACAGGGTAATGGTGCCCTTAGATGTGTCCAAACACCAGTCTCCTTAACAGTCCCACTCAGGAGTCCCCTGGCATCCCACTCACCTCATCCAGCTGTCTCTTCGTCTCTTCCTCCATCCTCCGAATGTCATCCATAGTCAGATCAACCCATTTATCGAGCCAACAGAACAGCTGCCTGTGAAAGTTTGTAAACAGACGCTTCTCTTGCTATAAAAAGAGGGAAGCAGTCATAACCCAGAAGGTGAAGGCTCCTGCTACAATCCCTCTCACCCGGGGTATCTATTAACACCCACAGTTGAACAGGGTAGAGGGCAGGAGTGATGGCTGGCTGCCTTCTCTGGATCAGACCCAGGTCAGTGACCTTTGCCTTCCTGTTTCTGGCAGGTAAGTGTTGCAGTAAGGATGGCTGTCCATCTCACAGTTAGGCCCCTCGTCTCAAATACCGCCAAGACAGGCAGCTCATGGGATAGGGCCAAGCCAAGGCCCCTAACAACTGCTGTAATTCCTACGGTTTCTGGTGCCTCCGGCCGGGTTAGGACTAGCCAGCAGCTGTGAGATGTGGTTCAGACTGTAATTCTAACATGTGAGAATTAAAAGGCTTAGGTCTGTCCAGTTCTGTGATTCAGGACACTGTGCCTCTTGGCTCACAGGACCTCTTGCCTTTTGGCCCCAAAAAAGGAAAGCGAGTTTTATTTGTAGTTCAACCACAGCAAGTCCTTTCCTGTTTCCTTCTTTCGCCTCGGTTTCTTTCCCCGTCACACATGGTGCCTGTAGGTGACAGCTTGAAACTGTAGGACAACACGCTCAAGGGGAAGAAAGGGACCGAAGATCCCAGTGCTAGCGACTGAAGAAACAGGTCACAGCTCCTGAGCCAAACTGCTCTCCCCAACACACAGACAGACACACGGAAAGGCCCCATCCTGCAGACTTACCTTGTGTATAAAGTTTTCCACTTTGTTCTGCAAGCCCCACCACTTGAACTTGACAGTGACCAGTTTGTATGCACACATATATGGGCAGTCTTTCTGATTTACAAGTTCTTGCTGCATTAGAAAGATACCCAGAGGCAGGCTGGTAACTAGAGAGAAAGACCCCAGGCTGTCTGAACCCCACTCACACCCTCCTTCACGAGGAGAGGCCCACCCACAGCATGCCTGGCCCCCTGGTGGTAAGGGTGCAAACTGTACCTTCCAATTTGGGCCCAAAGGTCCCCGTCCTGTTTTGACAGATTTAAATTTTGCTGGGTCTTCTTCAGCCTTGTAGTCCTGAGAACAGTGGAAATGGGGTTGGAAGAGAGAAAGGGAGGGGAGGGAGGATGAGGAAAGAGCAAACTGATCCTCAGAGAGCATCTCACACTGCTTCTTTTTGGTTTGCTTTGACACAGGGTCTCTCTATGTAGCCCTGGCTGGCCTGCACCAACTAATTAGATCAAGCTGACTTCGAACACACAGACATCCACCTGCCTCTGCTACCATGCCTAGCTATAGCAGTTCTTGAAGTTACTGGTGTACTTTCAGTATGGGAAAATGTTATAGGCAAGATATAGAACTGTGTTGTGGATAGTTTTATGTTAACTTGACACAAGCTAAAGGCTATATAGAGAATTCAAGGCACACCAGGGCTACATGAGATAATGTTTCAAAATAAGTAAGTAAATAAATAAATAAATATCTTCAGATGATTCTAAAACATAGAACCAGAGCTGAGAACAACTAGTCATCATTCTTAAAACTTCCTAGTTTAATCTCCTGGTTTGTTTTAATAACATCAATACTGATGTGGACACTCCTTTGAGAAGGCCACAGCTCTTTACTCAGGTAGGTATTACTTTCTTCTCTTAGTCCCTGTAGTAAAAATCTACATTAAAATCTCTTGTAATGACTCTAACTCTGCTTCATAAAATCCAAGTTTTCGAAGCAGTGGGAAGAGCTCCGGAGTGGTGGGTGAAGGTGTTTGCTGGTCGCCAGGTCTAACAGACTAAGTTGCATCCTGGGACCGTTCAGGGAAGGGATGGAGCTGGTTCCAAAAGCTGCCCTCTGACTCCCACACGCCTGCCGTGGTAGATCGATGCCAGTATTTAATACACAGAGACAATAAGTAAATAATAAGTAAGTAAATGATCAAACACAAATTTAAAAATAAAAAATAATTACTGGAAGTGTTCAATGTTTAGAATGTACCCTCTTGTATATTACTAGGCCGGCTTCATTTAATGTTATCTGTCCATCTATCCGTTCATCTATCTAGTTTGGATTTTTTGTTTATTTGTTTGTTTTTTTTTTGTTTTTTTTTTGAGACAGCTCTAGCTGTCCTGGAACTTGTTCTGTAGCCCAGGCTGGCCTCGAACTCAGAGATCCCCCTGCCTCTGCCTCCTGAGTACTGGCATTAAAGGCGTGTGCCACCACCACCACCACCACCACCACCACCACCACCACCACCACCACCACCACCACCCAGCCTCTAGTTCTGGATTTTGTTTTAGAGGCAGGACCCAATGTAATCCAGACTGGCCTCAAACTCTCTCTCTACACAGCTGAGGATGGTCTTGAACTGCTGAGCTTCGTTTTGCCCCTTCCCAGTGATGAACAGGAATTATAGACATGAACCTATTTTCTTTAGATTTATTTGATTTTTAAATGTATGAGTGTTTGTCTGCATGAATATATGTGTACCACATATGTGGCCTGTTGTGCATAGGAGGTCAAACCGCCTCAGACTGGAGCTACAGAAGACTTTAAGTCACCATGTGAAACTGGGAACAAGTGTGTTAACCACTGAGCCATCTCTCCAGCCCCTTTACTTATCTATTTTTAAATGGAAATTGATTTTTAATATATACATATATACACACACACACACATATATATTTGTGACAGGGTCTCATTATGTAGCCAATGTTGCTCTAGAACTGCATACATAAACGAGGCTGGCCTTATATTTTTAGAGATCTCCTGAGATTAAAGGCATGCACTACCTACCACATTCAGCTGAAATGAATTTTTGTTTTGTTTTATTCTGTTTTAGTTTTTTTTTTGGATTTTTTTCCAAGACAGGGTTTCTCTGTGTAGTTTTTGGAGCCTGTCCTGGAACTCACATTGTAGACCCAAGCTAGCCTCGAACTCACAGAGATGCACCTGCCTCTGCCTCCCGAGTGCTGGGATTAAAGGTGTGTGCCACCACTGCCTGGAAAATTTTTAATTGATACATTACTGTGTAACATTTGATACATGTATACTTTCTGGGATGTGTATATCAGGTTAAATGTATCTACTCAAACATGTATTGTTTCTTTATCAACATTCAAAATATTTAAACTCCATTATCATCCCTACAGTCATTCTACTGTACAGCAGCAAAGCAGAGCTTACTCCTAACTGCAAACTGTACCCATGGAACAACCTCTGCCCTTCCCTCAGTTACGGTACAAGCCATCCTTTATGTTCAGTACACGGGCTTTAGTTTTCAGTTGTCCTATTCTACTGTCTAATGTGGGTTCATTACAGCATCTACTCAACAAAAATAAAGATCATAAATCACACACTAGGAAAATATTACTATTTACTTACCTATTTATTTATTTATTTATTTATTTATTTATTTATTTATTTGGGATGGAGCACAGTTGAGACAGAGTCTTGTATAGTCCAGGCTGGTTTTGAACTTAATATGTAACCAAGGCTGATCTTACACTCCTCATCCTCCTACCTCTACTTCACAAGTGCTAAGATCAAAGGTATATACTACCACATCTGGCTATATTATTACTTTTTTAAAAAATATTTATTTATTATGTATACATTGTTCTGCCCGCATGTGTCCCTGCATGCCAGAAGAGGGCACCAGATCTCATTACAGATGGTTGTGAACCAACATGTGGTTGCTGGGAATTGAACTCAGTACCTCTGGAAGAACAGTCAGTGCTCTTAACCTCTGAGCCATCTCTCCAGCCCCCTATATTATTACTTTTTAAAGATTTTACTATCTTAAAAATTATATATGTGTGTGTGTGTGTGTGTGTGTGTGTGTGTGTGTGTGTGTGTGTGCAGTTGAGTGCAGGTGCCCTCAGAAATCAGATCCTCCTACAGCTGGGATTGTAAGTGAGCCATCCAATGTACATGCTGGGACGCCAACTCCTGTCCTCTGCAGGAGCAGTATGTGCTCTTACCACTAAGCCATCTTTCTAGCCCCTTACACATCATCATCATCATCATCATCATCATCATCATCATCATTATTGTTATTTTTACTATTATTTTGTGGGGTTTGTTTTATTTTGTTTTCAAGTCAGGGTTTCTTTGTGTAGCCTTGGTTGTCCTAGAAATAGCTCTGTAGACCAGGCTGGCCTCAAACTCAAAGATCTCCCTGCCTTTGCCTTCTGAGTGCTGGGATTAAAGGTGTGTGCTACCACCTTTGTTTGGTTTTTTTTTTTTAAAGATCTATTTTATTTATTATGTATACAGTGTTCTGCCTGCATGTGTCTTTGCAGGCCAGAAGAGGGCACCAGATCTCATCACAGATGGTTGTGAGCCACCATGTGGTTGCTGGGAATTGAACTCATGACCTCTGGAAGAGCAGTCAGTGCTCTTAACCACTGAGCCATCTCTCCAGCCCCTTGTTTGGTTTTTTTAAAGACAGAGTCTCCCTATGTAGTCCTGGTTGTCCTGTAAGTAGCTATGTAGACCAGGCTGACCCCAAACTCACAGAGATCCACCTACCTCTGCCTCCCAAGTGCTGGGATAAAAAGGCATGTACCACACCACACACCACACCTAACCAGATTTATTGTTTTTTACTATTCCCTCCACTCCCACAATAGAGATGGAAGTTACTCAAATTACATAGTTCTTATTACTCTAATATTTGTGAAATATATTCACATATTCAGTTTGAGAAAACTCACCTGGCCATATATTTATGATGTATTTACTTTGCTATGTATATTGTGTTTCAGTAAAAAGGGTTGTTTGGTTTTTTGAAAGTCTCCCTATAAGCCCAAGCTGCCCTAGAACACCTAATCATCTTGCTCCAGACTTCTGAATAATGTGATTCCAGGCATGTACCATCACCCTGGATATGCATCTTTTTGGGAATGCCCCAACGAAAACATCTCAGTCATGGGTAGAGAGACGGCTCAGTGGAAAGACGCTCTTGCCAAGCAAGCCTGATGACCTGAGTCTGATCCCCAGAACCCACGGTGAAAGAGAACAACTCCAAGAGCTATGATCTGACCTCACAAGGTTCAATACGTAAAGGTACTTGCCACACAAGCCTGGTGACCTGAATTCCATCAAGTTGTCCTCTGATCCCCCCCATCATGGGTGTGTATACAAGCATGAGTGTGAGTGTGTGCACGTGGAGGTCAGGAGACAGCTTGAGGGAGTCCTTTCCTTCTACCACATAGCTAGCAGAGATCAAACTCAGGTTGTCTGGCTTGGTGGTAAGTGTCTTTAGTCACTGAGCCATCTTGCTGGCCCAAGAAACTTAAAGTGTGTGTGTGTGTGTGTGTGTGTGTGTATGAGAGTTTTACCTACAGGCATGTATGTGTACCATGGGTAGTACCCATGGCAGCCAAACCCAGGTCTTCTGCAAGAGCAGTAAGTGGTCTTAAGCCCTGAGTCATTTCTTCAGCCCCATTGGCCCAGAGAACTCTTTTTTTTTTTTTAAGATTTATTTATTTATTTAGTATACAGTATTCTGCCTACATGTGTCCCTGCAGGCCAGAAGAGGGCACCAGATCTCATTACAAGTGGTTGTGAGCCACCATGTGGTTGCTGGGAATTGAACTCAGGACCTCTGGAAGAGTAGTTTGTGCTCTTAACCACTGAGCCATCTCTCCAGCCCCGGCCCAGAGAACTCTTAACACTGACTTTAGAAATAGCCATGTCAGGAAACTTAGTGAGACCCAGTGTTACCCTGGGCAGTCCAGTGGTACACACCTTTAATCCCAGCACCCAGGAGGCAGAAGCGGGTGGATCTCTGTGAGTTCCAGGCCAGCCTGGTCTACAGCATGAGTTCCAGGCCAGTCAGAGCTACACAGAGACCCTGTCTTGACAAACTAAAAACTAACAGAACAAACTGTTACCAGGTATGGTGGTGCACACCTTTAATCCCAGTACTTGGGAGGCAGAGGCAGGTAGATCGCTGTGAATTCTAGGCCTACCTAGACAACACAGTGAGACCCTGTCTCAAAAAGGAAAACAAACAATAATAAGAGTGTTGGGCATGTAGTTCAGTGGCAGAGTACTTGTCTAGCACGTGGGAGGCCTTGGGCTTAGCCAGCAGTACCATAAAAACAATAACAACAATAAAACAAACGATGCACACCAGAGAGAACTCCTTCTGAGCCAAGCTGGGTAACTAACATTCCCTAGTCCTTTAACGTTTACCAGTCACTTCTGCACCCCGAAGTCTTTTAGGGAGCCCCTACCTTGCTAAGTACTTGGCTTCGATCAGCAATGTCTATATATATAGCTTCCACATGTTTCCATGTCTCAGGCTCCAGTTTATGCACCTGCAAGAAAACAGGAGACCACTTGTTATGCACGTGCAGTTCTGTTAGAGACAAGCATCCTTACCTGAAACAAGGACAGCTAGAAACAGATCTTCCCACGCCATTGGTGGGATATTCCTACTAGTAAAGAATTACTCAAGGGTTAAACATCTACAATCTGAAAATCCAAAACGATCCCAAATCTAAAACATGGCATAGTGAGCTGCCATGAGGCCACAAACAGAAAATTTCACACCTGATCTCATATGGTGGGCTATGGTTAAATGTAAGCAGGCTAAAGTGTCATGTAAAATACCTTCAAACTGTGTATATAAAGTATATATAAAACACAAATGATTTGTTTATTTTCAGGTCCCTCCCCCAATATATCTTGTTACTTGCATACATCCCAAATCTAAAGTCTGAAAGCATTTCAGATAGGCACTACTTGAGCTTACAGTTGGTACAGAGTTATTCAAATGTGCCAGAGATTGGACAGCAACGGGATCTGTCTTTAGACTCAGTTCACTTCAGCAGGCTCCACCGAATACCTGCACTGTTCCCACTGTACCCTGGGAGAGGACTCAATACCCCTGGATTTGCTGCCTTTTCACAAATTCAATGTACAAAAGGTTACAATAAAGAATAACATTTCCGCTGGGCGGCGGTGGCACACGCCTTTAATCCCAGCACTTGGGAGGAAGAGCCAGGAGGATCTCTGTGAGTTTGAGGCCAACCTGGGCTACAGAGCGAAATCCAAGACAGGCACCAAAACTACACAGAGAAACTCTAGCTCATCCCTGACCCCAACCTCAACTCTAGTAACGGACAATACAGTCTGTGTGCAGATTTTTCTTTAATACCAACAATAGCATATATATATATATATACATATATATATATGGGTTCATAGATGCTCTTCTTAGCTTTATTTCATTTTTATTCATATGTATGTGTGTGTCTGTGTGTCTGCAATGTGGGTGTGTGTGTGGGAGCCGTCAGGGGCCAGAAGAGGGTGTTGGATCCCTCAACTGGAGACACAGATGTTGTAAGCTACCCAGTGTGAGTACTTTGAACTGAACTCAGGTCCTGTGGAAGAGCAGTAAGAGCTCTTAACCAGGGGCTGGAGAGATAGCTCAGTGGTTAAGAGCACTAAATGCTCTTCCAGAGGACCTGAGTTCAGTTCCCAGCACCCACACGGCAGCTGAAAACTGTATGTAATGCCAGTTCCAGGGAACTCAAAACCCATGGCAAAACACTAATGCACATTTGAAAAAAAAAAAAAAAAAAAAAAAAGAGTTCTTAACCACAGAGCCATCTCTGCAGCCCATAGCTCATCTTTTCTTTCTTCTTTTCAGACAAGGTCTTGCTCTGTAGCCCTGGCTGTCCTGGAACTCAATCTGTAGACCAGGCTGGCCTCAAACTCAGAGATCTGCCTGGCTCTGCCTCCCGAGTGCTAGGACTAAAGGTGTGTGCCACCGCCGCGCGGCTTTTTTAATTTCTTTTTCAAATCCCCCCACCCCCACCCCCACCCCGGTTTTTCGAGACAGGGTTTCTCTGTGTAGCTTTGCGCCTTTCCTGGAACTCACTTGGTAGCCCAGGCTGGCCTCGAACTCACAGAGATACGCCTGGCTCTGCCTCCCGAGTGCTGGGATTAAAGGCGTGCGCCACCACCGCCCGGCTCAAATTTTTTAACATGCTCGATCCCTAACTCCTATTACCACCCTTTGCATCCTCCCACCCAACTTTGAGATTATTTCTTCTTCTTTCCTCATCCCATGCAGTTTGTGGACTACTACTGGGAGTGGGGCCTGCTTGCCCTACTGTCTGGTCAGCCTACCAGGGGGTCACATCTTTAAAGAAAACCGGCCGGGCAGGGGTGTCTCAAAAAAAAGAAAAAAAGAAGAGAAAACTGACTCTATGTGATGGCTGTTCTTGGTTGTCAACTTGATTACATCTGGAATTAACTAACCCCAATGGCTGGGTACACCTGTGAGGGATTTTCTTTAATTAAATCAAATGAAGTGGGCAGGCCCTCCGTTAATCTGGACCACACCTTCAACGGCAGACTATCCAAAGGACATGAAGGAAGCACTTGCCCTTTGCCTGTCTGCCCTCTTTCTCACTGGCAATTAGAGTGAAAGTCTCCTCCTTCACCGCATTAGAGCCTACTTCTTCAGGATTCCGATGGACACTGACGACCAGCTAAGTCATCCAGCCTTGTGGACTGAACAACTCCTGGATGCTTAGATCTTCGTTTGGTAGACAGCCATTATTGGACTGGCTGGACCACGGCTGTAAGCCGTCTAATAAACTCCTTCCCCTTTTTTTCCTCTCTCTCGATTCCGTCAGTCCTGTTCCTCTAGAGAACCCTGACTAACAACATGCTCTCACTTTCTCAGTAGCAATCAAATGCCAATAGCTCCTCAGTTAGTGGAGAGATGGGTTTGTCTGTTTGCTCACTATTGAGACATGAGACCAGAACCATGTAAGCCCTGACTGACCTGGAAATCTCTCTGAGGACCAGGCTGGCCTCAAATTCAGAGAGTTGCCTGCCTCTGCTTCCTGTGTGCTAGAATTAAAGGCATGTGCCATCATGCCTTGCTAGGATTTCTCTGTACAGCCCTGGCTGTCTTGGAATTGACTCTGTAGACCAGGCTGGCCTTGAACTCACATAGCTATGCCCGCCTCTGCCTCCCGAGTGCCAATATTAAAGGCATGGGCCACCACTGCCTGGCTTCCCTCAGCTTTCTAATGGTTGCACAGTATGTCACTGTTTGGCTGCACAATTTATTGGTGTCCCACTGATAGGGTCTTTCATTGTTTGGGATTTGTGCTGAATCTCCTTGTATACGTTGTTTCACATGTGAAAAAACAGTCTCACACATGTCTAGGTGTAGAATTGTAAGTTGAAAAAAGCAGGAATATACTTTAAATTTGGAAAAGTATTGCAATTATAATTTATTTATTTATTTGGCTTTTCGAGACAGGGTTTCTCTCTGTAACAGCCCTGGCTGTCCTGGAACTTGCTTTGTAGAGCAGGCTGGCCTCTGCCTCCTGAGTGCTGGGATTTAAGTGCTGGCACAATTATGATGTTTTAAAGACATCGTTCCTGGGTATTGGAAACTGCATTTTAGACCAATCCCAGCTCTACAGGAAAGCCCAGCAAAGAATCTTAGAGATGACATTTTGCAAATCAATGACAGGAAACTGCACTGTAGGGCAGTCTGGAGAAGCCTTCCTAGCCAGGCAGAAGAGAAGCACAGAGAGGACCCCGAGGCAGGAGGCAGAGGTTACAGGGTGGAGAGATCTGCCAAGGGCCTGGAGCCCTGAGGCTCGAGAGGTGATACTTACATTCTCCTGGGTGCCAAGATCCGGCTTGTGCCAGGTTTCAATTTTAATCAGAAAGTCTTCTTTCATGTACTCATTCTGGAAGAGGGAACAAATACCTAAGGTCGGAGCTGGAGGGTCACACAGCCTGAAGTCCTGGGTGGTCCCAGAACTAGGTCTGCCTCACACAGATGAGCACCCCAAGTTTACAGAGGAAGAAAATGGAGTTTGAAATCTTAGGTGACTTGGCCGAGGCCACAGAGCTATCGCACATTGAGGCCCAAAGCCCCTCCTTGTCTGAGTTTAGAATTCAGTATTTAACCAGTCTTCCATACTACTTCATGCACAGAATGCAAATGTACCCAGCAGCCCACAAAGTCTCTGGCTGAGGAAAGTCTTCATGCTGGCCCCTTTCTCTACATCAAGCCCTTTGTTGAGGCCAGCCCTCTACACAGATTTTGTCCCCTCCCTTGGTGCTTTTCAAAAACTGTAACACCTGTTTAAAAAACATTTAATCAAAGGAGCTACATGAAGGAGGAGAAGAGCCCCTTGTCCCCTGGCAGGGATTAGTTCTGCAGCAGGGACAAGCATTTGGCAGATTGTGCTGAAGAGTGAGAGCTTGGAGGATAAGGGGCTGGTTCTGGAAGAGCAAGCTTGGTGATGTCACAATGTTACCAGTGGTCAGTGCTCACTGGAGTCAGCAGATGCCCAAATGGGACAGGAATGTCACGTTCAGGCTGGCTGAACTGAGACGTCTGTACAGCCCTGGGTAGGCATGACCATAGGGAACAATGGAGAGCCTCGATTCATTCTGTACCTCAGAGACCCAGAGTCAGGTCTGACCTGGTAAAGCCACCATGAGTCAATGCATTGACTGGCAAGATCCTCATTAGGACTGAAACGCTTGAGCCCCGACACCCCCAGCATCACCGGAGGGGAACGAGCGAACAGCCAGAACATCTAGTGCAGGTATACCTTTATTTCTCCTTTTCTTACATGTCATCTAGAACTCCAATCCTCCTACCCCAACCCCTGCCAGAAATACTTACTGTAATAACTGCTCCGAGGCAAGGACATGGAAGAAAGAAAGGAAGAAGATTAATGAGGAGACCATGAAGAGCAAAGACTTCTCCACCCCCATGGCTTCCTCCATACTGACCTCTAGCCCCAGCTTGCATTAGGAAAGCCTCAGTGCATCAACCCTCCTTCCCCCAAATTCATTCCAAGTCCCAAGGGACCAAATCTGGGATTTAATTAAGATGACGCCTATATGGGCTTCTTCGGATTCTCTGATAGAACAAGGAAAGGGTGGTCTCTGATCAGCTGACGCCCTGAGGCCCAATCAATCTCCCATGAGAGCATCACTTGGGTGCCCCCACCCCCGGGGGACACAGAGCAGGGTCTTCCCAGCCAGGCTGTCTTTTTGACGGTGGCCTCCTTCCTCACACTGTAACCAAACCTCGAATGCTCTATGCTCCTGCCACTGTAATGGGATCCCTCGGAAAGCACAGGTCAATTATTTATCAGAGAAAATGACTGCAGCTTCCATGTCACTGGGGAAGAGCCCAGCTCTCCTCCTGACAGCAGCTCAGTTCATTTTGTACCCTACCCTGTGTGCGATCCCAGTTTCTGGTAATGCATACTGCTGTTTTTGGAGTATACAGAGGGCCAACAAACTCCATCACCCCAAAAACAAACAAAGAGGTAAAACTAACACTCGTGCCATGGAATTGGGAAGCTGACAGCATAAGGGCTATAAATTACCTTGTGCACAAACAGCCCAAGATTGTCAGGAATTTCCCCGAGCCCAACCAAAGACACTGGAAGCACCAGATTAGGATTAAACTAGCAACTCCTCTATTAGCACCTTGAGAAAGTCACTGGGGACAACAGAAATAATGGGTACAAATATGCATCCAAAGATGCCAGTCTGGCAGAGACTCTCATATTGTCACAGAGACAGTAGCTTCAGGCTGACCTGGTGTGATGACCCTGGGCATTAAGCTTCTCCTACCAGCTACCATATTTGGACTCCACATTCTCTAAGACATCCTCTCCTAGTCTGGCCTCTGTGGAAAACAAGAATCTGCTCCCTTGACTAAGCTGACTGACTGCACCATCACACTGTGTTTTCCTACTTTAATTTCATTTCTATGTGGAAGATTCACAAGGAAAGAACGTCCTGATCAGCAAATAGTGTCTAGTTTGACCCATAATTCTGTATTTCACTACCACTGCAGAGTCTGATGTTTGAGGTTTTTATATGTTAGTATGTGAGCCACTGAGAAACAGATCCACCAAATTCTGAAAAAATTGGGTTTCTAAACCCAGGAGGGTGAGGACCCTGCTCTCAGCCTTTAGTATCAACTCAGGTGACTAACTTCCCTCTAATCCTATCCAATCTCCCTTCCCTCCCAAATGTCTCTGTATCCAAATCAACTACACAGGAAAATGGGGTTTTCCCAATAAGACTAATAATGCATCTTATGTTAGAGGGATTTTTTGAGACAGGGTCTTGCTATGTACCCCAGGCTAGCCTTGAAGTTGTGATCCTCCTGACTCATCTTCCTGAATGCTGAGTTACAAATATTTACTACCATGTCCAGTTTCTTTTTTTTTTCTTTTCTTTTTTTTTTTTTTTTTTTTTTTTAAGATTTATTTATTATGTATACAGCATGCATGACTACAAGCCAGAAGAGGGCACCAGATCCCATTACAGATGGTTGTGAGCCACCATATGGTTGCTGGGAATTGAACTCAGGACCTCTGGAAGAATAGCGAGTGCTCTTAACCTCTGAGCCATCTCTCCAGGCCCCATGTCCAGTTTCTTAATGTGATATTTTAAAAGCCTGACTTAGTGGTACCGTCTGCTACTGAGGGAGAAGACAAGGGAACATATTTCTCCTCTTCCCATTTTCATTTATCAGCCTGACCTATGGGCTTCAGGAGAAGAGATGGATATAAAGTAAGAGAACTTGATGACGATGGAGCACACTAAATCCATTTTCACTGCTCCCAGAATAAGGCTGGAGCCATCCCAAAGGCAGGGGGTGAGGTGACTCCACACTCCTTTCTCCACCTCTCCTCAAACTTAGACGTACTGAGGACAAACTAAAATGCTGGTGCTCGTATTCTCTGTCCCGCTGGCCTCCAGGGAGGATCAGAAGGAACCCCCTCATCTGTTCTATCTCGTATTTTAAAAGAGGAGGTACCGAGATGAATAGGTCTAGGAGTCGACGTGTTCATCCGTATTGAGTGGATCCCATTAAGAAGCTGGCACTACTAAGAAAGTACCTCCCCCACCCCCACTTCTCTTCATGGGGATTTATTCTTTCGTTTGTCAAGGATGGATGTGTGAACTAACGTTACTGTGTAGGAAACTGCCATGCCAGATGCAGCACATTCTCCCAAGAGTTACAGAGCGGACAATGGCATCCCTCAGTTAGCACAAGGTATGTACCCAGAAACCCAGGCTACGTCTGCATCAAGCTGACTAAGATTCTTACCACGCATGCTCAACAGGACTATCAGACATCAAGGAAAGTCACCTTTGTCCCTGTGCCAGACACACCCTGCCATATTCCACTTTTTTTTCCTTCTTAATTTACTGTGCTGGATCAGATCCAGGGCCTTGGGCTAGAGTAAGCACTTTACCAGTTAACTACACCCCCAAACTTGATCTGGACTTTCGGGGGTGGTTTACAGGGTAGGGATGGGGATGTGAAAGGACTGGGGTTAAAACAGAGTCTTTCTACATAGACCAGGCTGGTCTTAAACTTGCAGAAATCCAGCTGTCTGTCTCCCAGGTGCTAGGATTACAGGATTGTGCCACCATTACCTGGCTCTTGTACACTGCTTTTTAAAATCATGGTGCTACAGGCCTATTATTCAAGCACTTGGAAGGTTTGAAGCAAGGAGGATCAGGAGGAGTTCAAGGCCAGTCCCAAACTCTTCTAAGACCAGCCGGGGCTACTTAAGACCACCTTTCAAACACACACACACACACACACACACCTCTAATTCTAAGCATGTAACAGTTTCCTGTCCAGTGCATATAGCGTAGTAAAATTTGCATTTTCAGCTACAACCATGAAACTGTCCACAGCCTACGGACCACCATTGATTGTGTATCTCCTGATAAAAGGTCCTTGAACTTATATAGGGCCATGAAAGACTGGAGTGCCCAATGACTTCGGTTACTCCAAAGTCCACAAGATAAGGACACACCAGGGTCACATAAGGATTACATGCTTATCAGATACAATCTAGAGAATGAACAGAAAACATCCAGGGAAGCAGTACCGGTGAGCAGAGGCCGGCAGGACCAGAACCAGACAGCCTGTGCCCACAATGGAAAGCTGGCAGGAGGAAAGAACACTGACCTTGGAGGCGGCTTCAGTGGACATTTAGGGTTCCCTGGCATGTGAATCAGTGCCAGCATAATCTAAGAAATCTACTCCTAAGCCAGGGGTCATGAGTCACACCTGTAGCCTCACACAAGAGGACTGCTACAAGTTTAAGGCTAACTGGGGCTATACAGCAAGTTTTAGGCTGCTGAGCTACAGGCTGAGACCCTTTCTGAGGAAGGAAGGAGGCAGAGGGAGAGAGTTGAGGGGAGCTATCTCTAGATAGTCCCTCAGACCTCAGAGTCTCGGAAAGCTGGGTCCATGCTACTCAGAAGGAATCCCAGAATGTGTTCTAGAATAGAAAGTATCTCTACAGAGGCTCCAATCTTTCCTTCCTTTCTAAAACTGAACCAGAGATGATCCTACCCCCCTGCTACATAGTGAATTTCCTATGTTGACCAGGCTGGCCTCAAATTCACAAAGATCCAACTGCCTCTGCATCTTAAGTGCTGGGATTAAAGGCGTGCGTCACCAAGTTCAATGTGTCTCCCAAATATTTCTGATCTGTAGTTTATAAAATTCATGGATGCAATGCCCACAGACACTATTGGCCAGCTATACATTCACATGGTAGGATATTATGCTATTATAAATATTAAGAAACAACAGGGGAGCCTGCATGGGACCAAACTAGGCCCTCTGCATGTGGGTGACAGTTGTGTGGCTTGGTCTGTCTTGGGGCCCCTGGCAATGGGACTAGGATTATCCCTGGTGCATGAACTGGCTTTCTGGAGCCCATTCCCTATGGTGGGACACCTTGCTCAGCATTGATGCAGCGGGGAGGGACTTGGTTCTGCCTCAACTTTGTTGACTCCCCATGGGAGGTCTTACCCTCTCTGAGGAGGGGATGGAAGACCAGGGAGAGGGGGGCAGAACTGTGGCTGGTATGTAAAATGAAATAAAATTTAAAATTAAAAAAAAATAGAAACAATAGGGTGCTGGAGAGATCGCTCAGTGGTTCAGAGCACTCGATGCTATTTCAGGGGAACTGGATTCAGTTCCCAGCACCCACAAGGCAGCTCACAATCACGTGTGACCCTAGTTCTGGGTGATCCAATGCCCTCTTCTAGCTCTGTAGGTGCCAGGAATGGACATGGTGCAAATACATACATACAGGCAAAACAACATACACATTAAAAAATTAAAAATAATTTTTTAAAAATTAGCAATTTTTTTTGCCAGGTAGGGTGGCGCACACCTTTAATCCCAGCACTTGGGAGGTAGAGGAAAGTAGATCTCTGAGTTTGAGGACAGCCTGATCTACAGAATGAGTTCCAGAGCCAAGGCTACACAGAAAGACCCTGTCTTAAAAAGCAAAAACAAACAGACAAAAAAATCAAAATTGTCAAACTAACCCCAAATGAGAGGAGTTTGTTCTGTGCTGTCTCTGGCTATGACTATCAACTCAGCTAAGTAGTACGGATAACACCAACACACGTTCCCGAGCCTTAGGGAGGCCCCCCCAATCCCTCCACTAGCTTATTCTGAAAAGTAAACACAAACCCTGACTCACCCACCTCCAGCTCCTTGTCCACTTCTGCCCACCTCGGGCCCAAATCTCAGCTCTGGGCAGCTCTGTACTCACCGGTTCTGCAGTAAGGGTAGGCATTCCAGGCTTTCTCATGTATATTCAGGGCTCCTTCTGGGGCCAGCATTCGAACAAACGTGGGTACTTTGCTGTAGTGAGAAAAGAGGTGATGAACGAAAATGGAGGCAAGAGAAAGCCGATAAGTTTGCACAGCAGTCCTCGGCCCACAGCTCCTGCTTTTTCAGTGTCTAAAGCTGATATGCACATTTCCCTGAGAGAAGCAGGCTACTGTGTGGAAGAAGCCACCTGGCAGAGCCTGACACGTCGGCTTGACAGGCTACAGATAGCACCAACACCTGCCCCACCACTCACCATGAACAAGAGCTTTTGAGACCCTGGGCTGCCGGCTGCCATTTTTCAGACATTTCTTTCTCATTACAGTCATCCAGAGCCCACTGGGAATCAGTACACCCAGGGTTCGACTGCACTCAGACTTGGGTCTCCCGCTGGTGGGGCCAGCCGACTAGCTTAGAACGCGGGTTCCATGGGATGAGAAGACGGCTAAGTCAGTATCTCCCTGCGTCTGGAGCCCCAGCACCCACATAAAAAGCTGGCTGTAATAGCACTGGTGACCCCAGTGTTTGGGGCTGGGGACAGAGAAGGACTCATAAAGACCACTGGACAGCCAGTCTAACCCATTAGTTCATTTAGAGACCCCACCTCAAAAGTGAGTCGGGGCTGGGAGTGGTGGCGCACTCCTTGAACTACAGCACTCAGGAGGCAGAGGCAGGGGAGTTTGAGGCCAGCCTGGTCTACAGAGTTAGTTTCAGGACACTCAGGGCTACATCTTTTAGGTGATAGAGGAAGGCACCCAATATTGACCTCTGACCTTCACCTGCACACACACGTAGTAATTATGATATCAAACCAGCTGGTCTATTTCCCCAAGTTCTCAGGGAACAGGGCGGCCTCGTAGTCACCTGCCTCCCAGGATAAGTATTTTCTTCTCCCTCCCGCTTCTCCCCTGCCCCCTCAGTTTTGCCTCTGTCTCTTCCCCTTCCACAGAGTCTCATGTATCCTACACTGGCCTCAATCTTCCAAGCCTTCTGCCTCTACTTGCCAATGTTAGCATTACGAGCCCATAATGGCACACTCAGTTTATGTGGTGCCAGGTATCAAACCCAGGGCCTTGATCATGCTAGGCAAGCATTTGGCCAACTAAGTGACATACACAGCCCTTCTTTCAAAATAAACAAACGAAAAGTCTCCCTCTGTAGGCCAAGTATGCAGAGTGGTTTCTGGCAACTTGACACAAACCCAGACCTATCTGGTTAGAGGGACTCTTGATTAAGAAAATGCCTCCAAAAGACTGGCCTGTAGGCAAGTGTAGACATTTTTCTTGATTGATGGCTGATGTCAGAGGGCTCAGCTCAACGTGCGTGGTGCCATCCCTGGGCAGGTGGTCTTAGATGGTATAAGAAAGCAGTCTGAGCAAGCCAGTAAACATCCTTCCTCCATGGCCTCTACTTCAGGGGCTACCTCCAGGTCCTTGTCTTGAGGTCCTGCCCTGACTTCTCTTGATGCAGACTATAATCTATGAGGTGAAATAAACCCTTTCCTCTCCAGGTTGCTTTTGGCCACGGTGTTTATCACAGAAAACAAAACAAACAAAATCAAACCCTACCTAGGATCCAGGCTACCCTTGAACTCACTATGTAACCAAGGCCGACCTTAAACTTAGATGCCTTTGTCTTTTCTTTTTTGTTTTTGTTTTGTTTTTTGTGACAGGGTTTCTCTGTGTAACCTTGGCTGTCCTGAAAATCACTCTGTAGACCAGGCTGGCCTCCAATTCACAGAGATCCGTCTGCCTCTGTCTAGTCAGTGTTGAGATTACAGGTGTGCACCACCACACCTGGATAATAATATTTTCTTCTATTCAATTTTTCCACTGTTTTTAAAAGGTTTATTTATCGCCGGGTGGTGGTGGCACATGCCTTTAATCCCAGCACTTGGGAGGCAGAGGCAGGTGGATCTTTGTGAGTTCGAGGCCAGCCTGGTCTACAGAGTGAGATCCAGGAAAGGCGCAAACCTACACAGAGAAACCCTGTCTCGAAACCCCCCCCCCCCAAAAAAAAAGGTTTATTTATCACCTTTATGTGTATTAGTGTTTTCCTTACATTATTTCTGTGCTCCATGTACGCCCGCCCAGGCCATAAGAGGGCTTCAGACCCACTAGAACTCGAGTTACAGATGCTGTGAGCCACCATGTGGGTGCTGGGAAACAAACCCAAGTCCTCTGCAAGGGCAGCCAGTGTCGTCAGCCCCTGACCATCTCCTCAGCCCCTGACCATCTCCTCAGCCCCTGACCATCTCCTCAGCCCCTTCTATTCCATCTTCCTCTCATGTCACAGAACAACATGTATGGTATGTTCCTAGTTTTCTCTAAGTACATAAATTCGTTCCTTAGTTCCTCTCTCTCTCTCTCTCTCTCTCTCTCTCTCTCTCTCTGTGTGTGTGTGTGTGTGTGTGTGTGTGTGTGTGTGTGTGTTACTGGGATCGGTCTCACATATGCTAGGCAAGTACCCAAGCACTGAGCTACATCTGCAGCCCCACCTTTCTTAGCTTTTAGAGGGGAGCTTACATAATCTTCAATAGGATCTAGCAAATTCATCACCTTTATTCATGCCTCAAGCCTAAGGGAGAGGGCTAGCCCCACAGCAGACAAGACTCCGAGGCCCCAGAGCAAACCTCTGTGAGTCTTTACACACCAATCCACACTCATCTAGGTAACAGTTCTGTGTGCCAGGCACTGGATCCACAGGAAGCAAATGGTCCAGAGGCAGACTAATGACAGTCCTGAAAGACTGCGCTCTAATAGGGTGAGCACGGGGCTCTCAGGGGAAGGGCACTGCAAAAGCATGGTGAGGGAGGCACAGGACTCGAGACTGGCTCCTCAGGCCAGTCAGAACCCATGAACACATGGTGCAGGGGGTGTGCAGGATGTCAAGAAACAGGACGGGAGTGAGGCAGAAAAAGCTGGAAGAGAGGAGTTACTGCAGGTCTAGGGGCGGAGTCACATGAGCTTAGAAATAAGTGAGGCAGCTGCACTTCATCCCCAGGACAAAGGGAGGCTTTACATCTACAGCTTTCAAGAAGGCAGCACAGTTCCTCCAGACAAAATGTTCACCACACAGAGAACTGGAAGGCGAGAGAAGAGCTGGAAGCTGCAGGAGCAACTGACGCCAGAGAAAATGGAAAGCAATGTGGATCTTAGAGATGTTAAGGGGATGGATGAGGGATCAGAACCTCATTCCAGAAAGGCTTTCCTTCCAGGAATTCTCCCATCTTACTGTTCACTTTACTGTGTCCAGCTTTTACATGGGTTCTGGAATTTGAACTCAAGTCACAGGCCTGTATGAAAAGCTCTTTATGTGTATGCATGCATATCTGTGTGGGTATGTACATGTGGGTGCAGGTGTCCACGGTGGCCAGAAGACATTGGATTGTCTAGAGCTTGAGTCATAGGCAGTTGTGAGCTACCTGATGTGGGTGCTGGGCACCCAACTCAGGTATTCTGCAAGAGTAGCACGTGCTCTTAACTGCTGAGCCATCTCTCCAGCCCTACTGAGTTGTTTTTTGTTTTTGTTTTTGTTTTTCGAGACAGGGTTTCTCTGTGTAGCTTTGGCGCCTTTTCTGGAACTCACTTGGTAGCCCAGGCTGGCCTCAAACTCACAGAGATCCGCCTGCCTCTGCCTCCCGGTGCTGAGATTAAAGGCGTACGCCACTGCTGCTGCCGCCGCCGCCGCTGCCGCTGCCACCACCACCGCCACCGCCGCCGCCGCCGCCGCCACCACCACCACCACCACCACCACCACCACCACCGCCTGGCTCTGAGTCATTTCTTAAACAGTCTGTCTGGTTGACTTCCATTCAAGTTGGTAAATGCTCACAGATGGTTTCAAGGCCATTTGGGTCATGGTTTGCTATAAAATTGTTTAGATTGGGATTCAGCAAATATGTGTGGTTTACTATAAATTCCAGTACACAAGTGTGTTCCAAAGTTATTTGAAAATATTGGGGAAAAAAAAATTGCCGGGCGGTGGTGGCGCACGCCTTTAATCTTAGCACTCAGGAGGCAGAGCCAGGCGGATCTCTGTGAGTTTGAGGCCAGCCTGGTCTACAGAGCGAGATCCAGGACAGACACCAAAACTACATGGAGAAACCCTGTCTCAAAAAAACAAAAAACAAACAAACAAACAAAAATCTTTCAATAATTTAAAAGGGGAGGGGTGGCTAGAGAGGTAGCTCAGAAGAAGCAATTGCTGCTCTTCACGAAGACTCAAGTTTGGTTCCTAAAAATAATAGGGTATCTGAGCATGATGGCACACACCTTTAATCCCAGCACTCAGGAGGCAGAGGCAGGTGGATCTCTGAGTTCAAGGCCAGCCTGGTCTACAGAATAAGTTCTAGGCCAGCCACTGAGATATTTTTGTCATCTTTTAAAAAATATTTAAATATTGACTAGAATGGCTCAGTGGATAAAGGTACTTGCTACCAAGCCTGATGCTCTTTGTTCAAGCCCCAGACCTGTGTACTGGAAAGGAGAAAAACAAGTCCTGAAAGTTCTCCTCTGACCTCAACACACATGTAGTACACTCCAGAACACACACACACACACACACACACACACACACACACACACACACACATAAATGTAAAAAACAGTGGTAAGGAGCTGGAGAGATGGCCCAATGATTAGGAAACATTGTTTTTGTAGTGGACCTGAGTTTGGTTCTCAGCATCCTCATCAGAAACCCACAAGAGCCAGTAACTCCAGCTCCTCCAGGGGATCCAAACCTTTCTTCTGGCCTCTACAGGTATCTGCATTCATATACACATAATTCAAATGAAATAAATCTTAAAATGCCGTAGCTAGGCATAGTGGTATATACCTTTAATCCCAGCACTTAGGAGGCAGAAGCAGGTGGATCTCTGTGAGTTCGAGGCTACCCTGGTCTACAAAGCGAGTTCCAGGAAAGGCACAAAGCTACACAGAGAAACCCTGTCTTGAAAAACCAAAAAAAAAAAAAGAAAAAAAAGAAAAAAGAAAAAAAAAGAAAATAAGAGAGAGAGAAAGGTACTAAACTTTTTCTGGCATCTGATTCTTTTTTTTTTTTTTAAGATTTATTTATTTATTATGTATACAGCATGTATGACTTTAGGCCAGAAGAGGGCACCAGATCTCATTACAGGTGGTTGTGAGCTACCATGTGGTTGCTGGGAATTGAACTCAGGACCTCTGGAAGAGCAGCCAGTGCTCTTAACCTCTGAGCCATCTCTCCAGCCCCTCTGGCATCTGATTCTATAAAATTAGAATTTAAATACTATCTGACCTAACAACTACACTTTTTACTGCATTTACTACAGATTTATAAATATATCAAAAGAAATATGCAGAAGTAGTTCTGCAGGAGTCTTATGCATCTGGAAATTACTATAAACTATATCTCAGGAAAGGGCTGCTCAAACAGCGTGCACACTTGTACAACAAACTCTGAGCTGTACCTTCTTAATTATGTTACTTATTCATCGGGAGGTTTTTGGTTTCTTTGTTTTTGTTGGTGCTTGTTTTGTTTGTTTTTTAGACATTTTGTAGCCTAGACTGATCTGGAACTAGTTACATAGTTTTAACTGGCCTCACACTTACCATCCTCCTGTCTCAGCTTCCCAGGTGCTGAGATTCTGAGCAAGCACTATCATGCCCGGTTCTTTTGCATGCTTTGAAAGAACAAGGTGCCGGGCGGTGGTGGTGCACGCCTTCAATCCCAGCACTCGGGAGGCAGAGGCAGGCGGATCTCTGTGAGTTCGAGGCCAGCCTGGTCTACAGAGTGAGTTCCAGAAAAGGCGCCAAAGCTACACAGAGAAACCCTGTCTCGAAAAAACCAAAAAAAGAAAAAAAGAATAAGGCAAGAGAATTGGGGAGAGAGCTAAGGGGCTGAGCATAGCCGTTAAGTGAGGCTCTGGGCTGAACCCCCAGCAACCAATCAGGCAGGAAATGCTGTGAAAGGCAGCTATGATATGAGAGATAACTACAGAGGAAAGAACAGGGTGTATAGTATGGTATGATCAACACCTAATAGAGGAAATCAGTGCCTGTTTATACATACTCCACACATACTCCTGTACTCAGGACAAGGAAGGGCCCACAAGATGCCAAAACAGCTCAAAGTAGCTTCTAAGGACTGGGAGCATGATCGGACTGGAGCTACTTTTTTTTTTAATAACAAAAGAAATCTTTAAGTAAACAAAGAAGTACCACCCATAACCAATCTGAGAGATGAAGCAACTTGGGCTGCCAGTAACCTGGAGTCACTCCCAATTAGCCAATACCACCACTGTCAAGGTAGGCCATGTTCCCGCCCAGCCACCTGGGGCACCTACCTCTGTAAGTGGTAGATCTTGTGTGTGTACTGGCCTTTCTCGCCGTCATCCTTCTCATACGGCTCATTCACCAGGACCTCCACACCTTCCCCACCACCAGTTTCATTTTTACTGGCTTCAGCCACAGAATACAGCTGCCCCACTTGATACTAAAAAACCAGAGAGACAGACATTATTTGCAACAGTTACACAGGAACCAACTGCCACTGTAGTCCAGGACCTCCACCTGCGGGCTCACAGTGGTCCTTGTCAAAAATCTCTGCAAAGGAATGGAGAGCTGCACCATGGCATCTCTCACTTTTTACTTTTGCTTCCTTCTACCACTTCTTTTTTCCCCCAGTGCTAAGGATTGAACCCAGGGCCTCGAGCATGCTAGGCTGCTCAGTAAGTGCGCAACCACTGTGCCATCTCCTCAACCCTGTTTGGTTTTCCCGCATCAACCTCTCAAGGAGCTGGGACTGCAGACTCTCCTTTAACCATCAGAAGTATTCAACTTCATCTTCCCACTTTTACAAACCATGAGTTTGAAGAGAACAGAGACTATACTTAATCTCACAGCACCATCCAGAAAACATTACAGAGTCCAAGGTCTCTTTTGGCCTGGACCCAGCTCTGGTATCAGACCCCAAAACAGGATCTCAGACAGTTGCTAAAAATCTCTCATCTCACTTACTTAAACAGACCCTAAAGCTAAGCATAGCATCTCATCCTTGTAAGCACTCAGGAGGCTGGGGCAGGAGGCCTGCCGAGAGTATGATGCAGCCTGGGCTACAGCGAGTTCCAGGTTATCTCTGGCTACAGTGTGAGACCCTGTATCAAAAAAACAAAACAAAACAAAACAGCCAGGTGGTGGTGGTGGCACATGCCTTTAATTCCAGCACTTGGGAGGCAGAAGCACGCAGATCCTTGAGTTTGAGGCCAGCCTGGTCTATAGAGAGTTCCAGGATAGCCAGGGCTACATAAGAGAAACCCTGTCTCCAAAAACAAATAAAAAGCAAAACGAAACCCAAAAGTAACAAGAAAAATTAATACATAAATGATCAGAAACCAAGACTCTGACTTCCTGTCCAAGAAAGCCGTCCAGTGTAGCCCACAACCTCTAGCAAAAACTGCTTTTTCTCCTGTGTGGCTTTTCCTCAGCCTGTGGGGCCCTCAAAACCTCACAAACAAGACATCTCCAGATTTCCCCATTCCCGGCAGGTCAAAGCCATGCTCCTGCTTCCTGAATTACAGATCCCTCCCCAAGGCTCAGCTGGCTTCGTGCCCCTCTGCCTTGGCAGTTGCTAGATGGCAAAAGCGTGGTTTTCCTTTATTTGGGTCACATGTCACCCTATCAAGTCACCGGCCTTCTCTGACCCCTTGGGAGGCTTGGTGTGGACAGATGACTTAGCAGCCGTGTCCGGGCCTACTCACCTCCTGGTCCTAAGAGAAGTTATCTGGAGACAGAAAACATGGAAGACTCTGGGCACGGTGGCCTGTAATCTCAGAGGAGACAGAGGAGGTGGATCTCTGTGAGTTCAAGGCCAGCCTAGTCAACATAACAAGTTCTAGGACAGTCACAGCTAAACAGTGAGATCATGTTTCAAAAACAAAATAAATAAGTAACAAGAAAGAAAGAAAAGGAGCAGAGCAGAGAAAATGAGCTGTGACAGAGCAGGAAAGCACATTACTCCAAAAGATGCATCTTCCTTGTGTTCGCCAAGGGCAAGAGGCCAAAGAAAAGACAGACAGAACGCCATTACCCCACCTGCTGGGTGGACATAGAGCTTTCCTTGTCCTCTACACCCTCCCTGAACTCCTGGTGCCCCCAGGGATAAGACTAGGGGGGTTCTCTCCCTCAGATTAAAATCAAGTGGCTGCAGCTCTGGCCTCCACCACCGACCCCGCTGTGAGGCACTGCTGTGAGGCACTGTGCAGGCCACGGAAGGAAGCGCCAGGTCTGCTCGTCACCTGGAAGCCCTCTCACCTCAGCTCCCTAAGCACTGCAAGGAAACTTCTGAGTGACATCTAGAGGGGAAGGCACAGTTCGCTGCTTACCACAAAGCCTAAAACGCCCAGCACAGAATGCCAAGAAAAGGCCCAGGTAAGTGATCAAGGCTCGGCTAATCCCATCAAGAGGAGCATCTGAGACAGTGAGCCAGTTACCTAGATCTTGCTAACCCTGAGCAATACGAGTGCTGCTTTGGGGGCTCATGGAACCCCACGCTAGCCCCTGTGCCTTTCCAGTCCTATCACCTGCTAAGACACACTTGAAACCCACATCAAGTGGGTCCCGGTTTGGCTGAGCCAGACTTCCTCATAGGAAGCTGCAGGAGCTCTGCTCTGGAGAGTAAGGACACCGAATGACTGACTCAGCAAATCCTAAAGGGCAGGCTGGGGAGAGGGCCTGGAGACAGGACTAGCTGCAGCTTGTAGTGGTGCTCCTTGAGGGAGGGGCCCGGGGCTGGCAGAGACCTTGGTCTTCAGGGATTCCCTTCAGCTGCAGGAAATCACAGGGCGGGCCCTAAGAGGATCAGTCTGCGTGCTGGCCTCTTCCCCTTTAATCTCTCTTGATATGCTGATCCTTTAATCCCAACGAGACAAGTGAGGCAGTTTGTTAATCCAAAGAGGTAAAGAAGACAGATCTTCACGTCACAAGGTTCCCTCTGGCTGGTCCTGGGAGGCTGCCAGACTCAAGATTGGTGGCAGTAAGGGTGGGGATCAGACCACAAGATCTGACACAGAGCCTCAGGAAGACCACGATTCCAACTTCCTTAGGCTGAAAACCATGTTACCTTGTCCTAGAGAGTTGTCCCTCTTCCCATAGACTAAGTCACTCTAAAGTAAACCAGAGAGTCTACACTGGGTAATCAGTGAGTAGGAACCGTGGGAGAGGAAATGTGGAGCAAAACCACTGAATGACACACATAATAAAAGCACATACAGTTAGGCTCAGGTGGCCCACACCCGGAATCCCAGCACACACGGGGCTGTGCAAAGGGGACTACCATAAATTTAAGGCCACCTTGGGCCACATACTGACCACCAGGCTAGCCAAGAATATACAGTAAGACTTTGTCTCAAAAAAAAAAAAAAAAAAAAAAGAAAAGCAGCACTCTGTTGACCCGCCCATACAGCCCTGTCAGGCCAGGTTCATAGAGGAATGATGCCATGCATCTGCCTGTCCACACAAGGTGGGCCAGGAACCGCTGGTGGACACACCCATATCGAACAGTGCTTTCTTGTCTGCTACAGGATGCCTGGAAACCTGAGGTAGTGTTACATACACTAAAGGCTCTCACCAAACAAGCTAATTCTGCCCCCAAATATCGATTCAGGTCATCAGGACGACCATAAAGCTATGACCTTCTCCTTTCCCTTTTTCCTCCCCAAATCAGAAGCTCCAAGGGACTCAAGTCTCCAATATAGGAAGTGAATCTACCAGTCACATGATGCTAGGCCGTTCTCATGGGAACGGTGAGTCAGAAAGGGGTTACTGACAGAGACACTGTTCCTTCTTCACTCTCCCCATTCTAGAATTTTCTAATCGTCTGGAACGAAGGTTCAAGCTACCAAAGGAGCAGCGTCACCCCTGCAGCCCTGCTGCTTTCCTGTCAATGCCTTCTTGCTAAGAGCAGGCTGACCAGCACCACACAGACAGACAGACAGACTCTGAACCAGCATGCACTTCCCAAGCTTGGGTCAGGCTTTGGTGAGGCTCTGTCTCACCACTTCCTCCATGCTGCAAAAACAACACAAGCTAAAATCTGCCAGCCGAGGGTGTTCTCGAGGTGGGCATTTCCCCATCCTTCCAACCGTGGGGCCACCAGGAGAGGTCAGAGCGGCAGAGGGGTGCTCCCAGATGACTCTAGCCCCCTGTTCTGCAGTACTCTCACAGTCTCAGCCTTTGGCCCATCAGAGACTCCCTGCAAACTGATCCATCGTACCTGAAATCCCACAAGAAGTCAGTCCCACATTCCTGAGGGACTTTCTGATTGATCCTGTACAGCAGTGAGACAGCCACTGGACCGCCTAAGTTTCAAGGTAAGGGACACAGAGGCCTTCTCTTAGGAAACCATGTTACATGCCCTTTTTGTTTGTTTTTCTGTGTAGCCTTGGCTGTCCTGGATCTCACGCTGTAGACCAGGCTGACCTTGAACTCACAAAGATCTGCCTGCCTCTGCCTCCTGAGTGCTGGGATTAAAGTCATGTGCCACCACCACACAGACTTTTTTTTTTCACTTTAGAATAGGTTCTCACTATGTAGCCCTGGCTAGACTGATCTACATAACTCCTGTGTAGATCAAGATGACCTTGAACTCACTTAATATTTTTTAATATTGACAGCAAGGCCCTCAGAGGAAGTGGGTTGACTCTCCCAAAGCTAATACCCAGGCACCTAGTTTTATCTCAGGTGGTTCCACGTATCACAGCATCTATCTAACTATATTTTTTCCCTTAGATTCCTCAACGCATGTATGTGTGTCTGTCTGTCCATCTCTTCCCTCCTCCCCACTATTTGTTATTGTTTTATTTGTTTTTCTTTTTCTTTCTCAAAACAGGGTTTCTCTGTGTAGCCCTGGCTGTCCTAGAACTCACTTTGTAGACCAGGCTGGCCTTGAATTCAGAGATCGCCTGCCTCTGACTCCTGAGTACTAAGATTAAACTTAGGCACCACACCTGGCTTTTCTTTCCTGTTTCTTTTTTTTGTTTTGTTTTGTTTTTTGAGACAGAGTTTCTCTGTGTATTGCTGTCTGTCCTAGAACTCACTCTGTAGATTAGGCTGGCCTCAAACTCAATGTTCTGCCTGCTGAGTGCTGGTATTAAAGGCGTGCGTCACCACTGCCCAGCTTCTATTTTTTAATTAATTAATTTTATTTTGAGATGGAATCTTGCTATATATGCTCAAGCTAGCCTCAAATTCTTTGTTAATTCTTCTGCCATTGGCACCCAAATGTCTCTTTTATTTCTCAGACCATGTTCAAGTTCACATCTGTCCCTCTTTCCCAGATCTCCGCAGCCTTTCTGAAGGACTCAGTACCCCACTGGAGACAATCCTCTCCGAGACCAATGCACGGGCATCACTCATGGGGGTGATTTGTCTCATCTAAATGCTCCCACAGGGCTGGAGAGATGGTTCAGTGGTTAAGAGCACTTTCACCCCATTAGAGGACCTGTGCTTGATTGTAAGCACTTACAATGGGCAACTCACAGCCGCCTGTGACTCTGACCCCACATATATTACATACACATACACACAAAGAGAGACACACACAAAAGCAAATGTTTAAAGAATGCTCCAGGCTCTGCTAGCCTGCTTTCATTTCTTGGAGGTCCGGCTTCTGTGTGGAGCGCAGGAGTTTCCTACGGGTCTTACAGGAAAAAGAGAGGGTACCAACAACTGGGGGTTCAGGCTGGCCTTCGTTCACTGGAAGCTGGGGTGGAACTGTGGATTCAGGAGAAAGTCGAGAACAAGCTTGGCCAGGCAGGGAGAAGAGGAAGTTGGGAGGAAGGGTGGGACACGGGAGCCTCCATGACAGCTCTGCTATCCAAGAGACAGGTCTGAGTCAGCAGGGCCTGTGGACTTTCTTGTGGCAACTAGTGCTGCCAGCTCCACACGCACGGGCCGTCAGACCCAGGAACCATAAAAGGACGGAGGACAAGCCAAGCCCATTTGTCGTCTTCTGCCCGCCGTAAAAGGAGGTTTCGGTGCCTCGGTCTTTCCAGCAGCCACCTCCATGGCTGGGGACTCAAGACACTCCTGGCCTTGCTGGTTTGCTTCCTAGCCAGAGAGCACCATCAACCAGAAAGCACGGTCCTCAGCCTGGTCATGGAGGTCCCACACACCACACACTGCAGCTCATCAATCCCATGTCCTACAAGTTCAGTCCCAGCAGACCCAGAGCTGCTGTAGTCTCTGTTCAAAGCTATCCAGCAAGCCAAGAGCTTGAGACTGGTTGTACTCAGGCACCAGATTCACCATAGAAGTTCCTTCCTATCTATCTATCTATCTAATCTAATCGTTTTGGGTTTTTTTGTTTGTTTGGGGTGTCCCCCCCCCCCCCAGACAGGGTTTCTCTGTAGTTTTGGAGCCTGTCCTGGAACTCGCTCTGTAGACCAGGCTGACTTCGAACTCAGAGATCCCCCTACCTCTGCTTCCCGATTAAAGAAAGGCATGCGCCACCACCACCTGGCTAGAAGTGCTTTCCTTTAGTAGAAAGTAACATCGGGAATATTTGAGCTGAGCCTCAGTTATCTCTATATTAGAACATAAATGAAAGCTATACAAACAGTGTGGCCACTCCCAGCCCCACTAAGCAATGTTCACAAGTACTTATGAACAACTATGGATGAGATGAGAGGAAAAAAAGCAGGACTTACCTCATCTACAGACACAGGCAGGATGACTCGACTACAAAAGAAGAAAAGAGAGCATCAACTCCAGGCCCTGAGAGCACCACCTCAGCACAGTGCTCCCTACTCAGTGACAAAAAGCCAGCAGGGACTGGCCCTCTGGATGCTTCAAGGCTGGGGTCCCTCTTGTCCCAGAACCCCATTTAGAACCCTGTAATTCAGAGCAAACCTGAACTTCCCACTGCCTGCTTTGCAGGCCACTCACTCCCGTCTTTCTCCCTACTCCCTCAATCAACTCTTCTCCAATAGGACTTGCTCATGCATCTAGTAAAAAAGCTAATAGAAAGGCTCATCAGATGAGGATTCAGATGCAAAGAATGCGACCCGAGGATGTGCATCAGTAAGCCTAACTTCCCAACATCAGCCCTCAGGGTCGGATGAAGGCTGAAGGGGACAATTCCCTAGAGGCTTAACCAACCCTAGAGCCTCAAGTGCCACCACCTCTGCCCTCTGCAGGATGGTATAATGCAAACTCCTCATGCAGCTCTAAAGAGGATAGCCAGCTCTGACCTCCAGGAGCTAGCCAAAGGCACTCCAATCTCTCACTTTCTTTCCTCCTGCATTTTGCCAACCTCCAATTATTGGAAGGTACCATGAATAAGCTGATAGAGAATTGGGCGGTGGTGGCGCACGCCTTTAATCCCAGCACTCAGGGAGGCAGAGGCAGGAGGATCTCTGTGAGTTGGAAGCCAGCCTGGTCTACAGAATGAGTTCCAAGACAGCCAGATCTACACAGAGAAACTCTGTCTCGAACTCCTCACCCCACCCCCACTCCCACCCCACCCCCCACCCCGCCAAAAAAAAAAAAAAAAACTGACAAAGAACTCCTGGCCAGCAGAGTCCTCAAGAGGGTCAGAGCTCCAGAGAGCTGAGGGGACTGGAGCCACTTCCCCAGGTAGCTTACACTTGTGACAGACCAGTGCTGACCCCCAGTTCAATACTGGTCAGAGAGATGAGAAGAAAGGCCTTGACTGGTCTCTCAAAAGTCAAGCCACCCAGTACTGAGGAGGCAGAGGCAAGTGAGCTCTGTGAGTTTGAGGCCAGCCTGATCCACATAGTTCCAGGCCAGCCAGAGCTACAAGGTAAGACCCTGTTTAGCAAGCAAACAAACAAAACTGGGCGATGGTGGCGCACACCTTTAATCCCAGCACTCGGGAGGCAGAGACAGGCGGATCTCTGAGTTCGAGGCCAGCCTGGTCTACAGAGCAAGCTCCAGGACAGCCAGGGCTACACAGAGAAACCCTGTCTCAAAAAAAAAAAAAAAAAAGAAAGAAAGAAAGAAAGAAAAGAAAATAGGCATGGTGGCACATACCTTTAATCCCAACACTCAGGAGGAGGAAGCAGGTGGATCTCTGAGTCTTAGACCAACCTGGTTTACAGATTTGAGTTCCAGGACAGCCAGGGCTACAGAGAGAGACCCTGCCTCAAGTTAGATAGATAGATAGATACACACATACATACATACATACATAAAATAAAAAATAAGACAAGAGCCAGATGGATGGATAGATAGAGATAGATAGATAGATACATAGATATAATAATAATAAAAAAAAAAAGACAATCGGGCTGGAGAGATGGCTCAGAGGTTAAGAGCACTGAATGCTCTTCCAGAGGTCCTGAGTTCAATTCCCAGCACCCACATGGTGGCTCACAACCATCTGCAATGAGATCTGGCACCCTCTTCTGTATACATAATAAATAAATAAATCTTTGAAAAAAAAAAAAGACAATCAAGAGCCAGATAGATAGATACATACATACATACATAGATACATAGATACAATAAAAAATAAGACAATCACTGGGCCTTTAATCCCAGCACTCAGGAGGCAGAGCCAGGCGGATCTCTGTGAGTTCGAGACCAGTCTGGTCTACAGAGTGAGATCCAGGACAGGCAGCAAAACTACACAAAGAAACCCTGTCTCAAAAAACAAAACAAAACAAAACAAACAAACAAAAAGACAATCAAGAGCCAAAGCTAAGATTTCCACTTCTCAGAGCCTTTCTGGAACCTGCTGGGCCCTCGGCATCTTTGTGCCCTCGCTTAGTAAAGCATGGGCATACTCTTTCGAGGTCCAAGCATGGCTCTTTGCTCCAGGCTGCCAAATAGTTTGCTATTCCCTAGTCCTACAAAGTTCTCCTGGGCAGCAAGAAAACACACAGTGAGACCTGAGGAAAACATCACAGTAAAAGCCAGGCATCAAGCAGAACAAGCACCAGAGGGGAGAAGAAAAAAAGCTCTAAGTTCTTTACTGTCTGCTAACTCCCTTCGGATACTCCCATTATAGAAAGCCAACGGTGCAGAGAAGTGCTTCCAACTTAGAGGGCAGAATTTCTGCACCCTCAGAAAAAACTTCCTGGAAAACAATATGCCTTTTATCTTCAAGAACACAGCAAAAATCACATCGAAGAATTTGCAGAAACCAAATCAGGGAAAATCCTGTTGGAGGAAGTGTCAGAAAAAGCAACAAGGACAACCTTCATTGAGATCCAAACCTCCCCTCCAAAGAGACTAGTTCCAGCTAGTGCCTTCAAGGATGCTCTGAGCCTGCTTCCATTACAGCCGCACACCCAGACATCTCTCCCTTGCTCCCTCGGAACAAAACCACCTCAGCCGCCACGGGGACACCTGGAAAGGAGAGGGCCACAGAGGCCCAGCTGGGCCAAGACTGAGCCATCCTCACCATGGCATGACCTTCAATTGCCTCCTCCTCAGAGCTGCAGCGCAGTAACCACAGCCCCTTGCCTGCCTGTTTCCCATCCTGTCCCCTATCCAGGGGTGCACGCATGCACAGGGCACAAGCCCATCGGCAGGAAATACAGATGCAGGTTCTGCATCACCAGCACCTTGGGCCTCTCCCTGTTCAGGCTTCAAGTGGGGAGAACAAAGAATGGGAGAAGAATGCCTGCCTCCCAGATTGACTTCATCTCTTCAGAAGGGCCCTTCCTTCCCCTGCCTGACCTTTTCAAAACTCCACATTTCTACAGACTGTAGGATTCACGTGGGAATTTTTTTTTTTAATCTGAAAAGTGAGACAAGCTCATTCGTTGGGACACTGAGGATTAAAATGCAAAGTGCACCATGTTCTCCTTGGAGAACACTGGCACCCAAGTGTTCTTGTTCTTCAACACATAAAGCTCTGAGCGCTGGCCGGATTAACACTGGACATGGAGAGAGGCGACAGGGCCTCCAAATCATGTTCTCCGCCCGCCAAAGAGTCAAGGTGGGATGACACCTGGCTCTCTACTTCGTGGGTCAAATGGCACACTATGACATCTGAAACACTTCCAAGGAGCAAATGGTGTGGGGACGGACAAAGTGCCCTCACTGACGAGGGAAAGAGTCCTCTGCACACTCAAGAGTTTCACAAGTTTCTCCGTACTTGGCCAGTTTCCATTTCTGAACTTCTGGGGCTTAGGCCCCAGTGCTGCCCCCTTGCCCTCTCCTTTGGGGGACCTTAGTTTCACATGAGTCTATACACACATCCAATGGGATGTTCACTAGGAACCATGATCCTCAGGAATGGGTCACACTGTCTGAAAGGTTTAGCAATCCAAACAACCCTACCTGTCAGCCAAGCCCCTGGGTTTCAGGAGCAAACATCTAGCAAGCCCTGCCTGTCCTCTAAATCAATAGCTCCTCACCCCCAAAACAAAACAAAACAAAAAAAAAACATTTGTGAGGATCTTCTCAATTCCTCCAAGCAATTTCCTCATCTCTTTGCACCAAGACCCCAAATCCGCTGGAGACTGGATGTCCCCATCCTGGTCCCCACCACCTCCATTAGCAGGTATATTCATTCTTATACTATCTTTCTGGATGGTCTTGTGCCCTGCTACAACTCCCTGCCCTTCTCTATCACCGAAACTCCTTCACATCACTTCAGAACCTGCCCAGTATTTTCCAGACTCCCCATTCAAGGGCTGCCAAGTCCTAGGCAGGCGTCCTGAGCTTTTATCAAAAGCCGCCTCTTTTGCACCTACTACTTAGGTACGGTGCCACTTCAGCCATCCCCACCCAGCCAGCCCTGTTATCTCAGTCCCTATGCTCTTTCTCCCTCCCCATCACCCAAGCCTGGCCTTGACTTAAGTCCTTTTTTCTGCAACCAATTATTACAATCCTTCCTCTGCTGCCTAAGGCAGCCACTGTCCATGCCCCAGGTTCCGCCTCAGCACTCCTCCCTACCACCTCAACTCCATTCCAGGAGCTAGCTACCTTATCTGATCTTCCCTGCCCCTTGGTACATACAGCTCAGCCTCAAACCCCTCCCCACCGCCAGCCAACTCACCGGCGCTGCTGCCCTTGTCCCACTGCTCCTTGGTCCCTTACACAACTCCTCAGTCTGCCCCTTCATCCCTCCTTGCGCCCACTGTAGGGTCACACCACATCCAGCGCTCTCCATGCACCCTCGGGCCCCCTCATGCACCCTCTGGCTCTCCCCGTCCCCTTGACCCCTCCTCAGGCCCTGTCCGGCCCGCACCGGTTCCTGGCCTCCTCTCTGGCCTATTCGACCCCACCTCAGGTGCTGTCTGTCACCCTCTGGCCCCTCCGCCCCTGCTAGGCGGCCCAACAGCCCCATCCGGTGTTCTCCATCCCCCGGCAGGCGATCTGCCTTCGCGGCCGTCATCCCGACCCTCCCTTCCGCCTCGCTTCCGCACAGCCGACCCGACACTCACTACTCCTTGAGCAGCACCATGTCGCTTCGCGGCTCGGCGGCTGCCAGCTGCCAGCCCGGCCTTCCGCCCGCTTCCCGGCGGCCGCTCTCCCGGTGGCCCGGCCCGGCCCGGCTGCCTGTGCGCCTTCGTCGTGGTCTGCTCTGTCTCTGCTGCTCTCGCTGCGGTCGCCGCGCGGGCTCCTGCCGCCCTGCCCTGGCCTCGCCACCTCCCGCGCCTCTGCCGACGCCGCCCGGAGCTCCGGTTCCGCAGCGCCGCGCGGGGGCGGGGCGTCTCTGCGGCAACCAGAGCGTCAGACGCAGCCCTGCGCGCTGACCTCACGCGGGGCGGGGCTTTCCCGGGCCCGCCCTTCTACCCTTAAATGGGCCGTGGCTCCGGGTCCATGTCAGCATCCTAGCTGGGTCCCAGGCGGTTTGGGAACTCAGGAATTAAAGGGACACGTCTGGTGTGAATGCGCTTCTGCAGCAGGAACTGATGCGCCTGAATGCCTGGACTTCGCTAGAAGGTGTGTTGAGAGCCCAGCGTGTCAAAAATAAAATGAGGGGCTTGGAGATTTAGTTCAGCCGTGAAGCACTTGCTTAATTTGGATACACACACACACACACACACACACACACACACACACACACACACACACACACACACAAAAAATACAAAAAGCAAACCCCAAACAAAAGTGTGTATGTGTTCTCTAAATACTTGACTCCACAACTCCACCAGAAAGGTACTGTTTACTGCCTTCATTTACAGGTAAGAAGGCAGCAGCAGAAAGATTTGCTTGTTACGGCTTCTTCCTGATTTTTTTTTTTTCTTTTCTTTTTTGAGACAGGATCTCACTATATAGCTCTGGCTGTCCTGGAACTCACAATGTGCACCAGGCTGGCCTCGAACTCACAGAGATCCACCTGCCTCTGGCTCCTGAGTGCTGGGTGTAGCTGAGACTCTAACCTAGTGTCTTCTCATCCATCCAGTAATCATTGGCTGAGGGTCTGCTGTGCACCCGAGCTTGAGCTATCCTGGATAGAGAGAACAAGGCTGGTACTATCTTGCCTTCAGGGGCTGGAGGTCAAATGGAGGGGAGGCAGGTGATGGCTGAAGGAAACAGGCATTTAGAATGAAAGGGCTGCCAGGCCTGTAACCCTAGCTATCTGGGAGCTGAGGCAGGAGGACAAAGTTCAAAGCCTGCTCAAACAACTTAGTAAATCACTACCTCGTGTAAGGAGAAGGCTGAGATACAGCTCAGTGGTCGAGCACTTGCCTAGTATGCAGGAGGCCCTCGGTTCAATCCTAGAACCACAGGAAGAAAAAGGAAACAAGTCATCAGGACCTGAGATGACACAGGAGGGCATCTGAGGTGTGTGAGGAATCCCAGGGAAGCCATTCCAGAAGACAAGACTTAACGGGTAGATCTACGAGATGCTGGGGAGTGAAGAACAGCAAAGAGACAGCAAGCAGGATCTGTAAAGGCTGCAGTCAAGGAGAAGAGGCTGCATTTGGGGACTTGTCCTAGTCTGGTTTTCTGTTGCTGTGATAAAGACCACAACCAAAAGTAACTTGGGGAGGAAAAGGTTTATTACATCCTTGAGGTTAGAGTCCATTATCAAGGGAAAAGACGGCAGGGACCTGAAGCAGAGGCTATGGAGGCATGCTTGCTTACTGGCTTACTCAGCCTGTTTTCTTGTACAACCCAGGACAACCTGCCCGGGGTGCTACCCCCCAGAGTGAGCTGTGCTCTCCACCAATCATTACTCTAGAAAATGCCCCGACTAATGGGAACATTTTCTCAACTGAGGTTCCCTCTTCACAGGTGACCCTAGCTTGTGTCAAGCTGACACAAAAAAAAAAAAAAAGAAAGAAAGAAAGAAAGAAAAGAAAAAGAAAAAACTGACCAGCACATGACTAGAAAAGATAACTGGAGCATTGAGTTTGGAGGTGGATTGCTGGGAAGGGCTGGGTTCCTGGTGGGTGATGGCAATGTGGGCTATAGGCCATGGGAGAGCATTTGAGGATTTCAGCAGTGATAAGAGATTTATGGCCGGGCGGTGGTGGCACACGCCTTTAATCCCAGCACTGGGAGGCAGAGCCAGGCGGATCTCTGTGAGTTTGAGGCCAGCCTGGGCTACAGAGTGAGTTCCAGGAAAGGCACAAAGCTACACAGAGAAACCCTGTCTCAAAAAAACTAAAAAAAAAAAAAAAAAAAAGGGAGAGATTTATGATATGAAGATTCCTTCTGGATGTTGGGGGCAGGGAAGGAAGAAGAGAGGGCTGTGTCAGGACAACAGTGACAGGCAGGGACACCAGTGAGGAGGAGGCAGCTGCAGAAGTCCAGGGAGCATTCAGGGCAGGAAAAAAAAAAAAAAAAAAAAAAAGAAAGAAAGAAAGAAAGAAAGAAAGAAAGAAAATTGAGGCTTGTTGACAAATTGGCCAAGAGGGCAACAGGGTGAGAACAAGGGAGGAAGTGAGAAAAACTGACAAGGTTCAGGCCTGGGAGCCTGAGTGACTAGTACAGCATTCAGTGAGAACACCAAAATGGGTTGGCAGACAGGTGGGACTCACTGAGAGCAGGGTGATTAAGGGTATATGGGCGCAGCTGCCAGTCAACTACCCAAGATGGTGGCTCAAGAAGGAACTGGGAAACAGGCGGCCAGACGGCTACCCAGCTGTGACAGTAACCAGGGCTGCCCTAAGTGTCCCATGGATTGGCCATTCATTCATCAAACTCTGGCAGGAGCAAGGACAGCTCCAGAAATCCAAGGCAAGGACCCAGAGAGAGAGCCAAGATCCAGGAAATGGCCTGACCCCTGGATCCCCAGCCCTCCAGCCCAGGGCTCTTTCTCTTCCACAGTATGAATGGATAGTACTCTAGAAAATGCTGGCTCTCTCCAGGAAGTAACCAGATCCTGCCCCCACCCCTGGGAACTTGCAGTCTAGTTAGAGAGACTACATTTACTCATTCACTCAATAAATATTGATTGAGCACCTGGCCCTGTCCTAGGTCTTTTTCAAGGCACTTAAGACACAAGGGATGACCAAGCAAACAAGATCCCTCCCTGAAAGGAGGGAAGCACAATACAGACAGATAGAAATGGCTTGCGGAAGAGACTGGTGTGAACTGGGTGACTGATCTTGGGGGCAGCATTAACGGTGATATTTAGACAGAGGAATTGGTGCTAATTAGTCGATAAAGGCTGAAGCATGAGCCTGGAGGACAGTGCTGCACACGAGGGGAACTAAAAACACAAACCAGCATCAGGGCGAGAGACGGAGTTGCCCTGGCAGGATGCTTGCCTGGCATTCACAAAGTCTTGAATTCAGTATCACATAAACCATTTCTGGTAGCTCATGCCTGTAATACACTTCTGAGATAGAGACAGGAAGATTAAGGTCATCCTCAGCTACCCATTCAATTTGAAGCTAGCCTGGGCTACACAAGATCCTGCCCAAATAAATAAATAGTAAATAAAAAAAATAATAAATTAATAAAAGAAACTAAAGGGCTAGAGATATGGCTTAGCTGGGTTAAGAGTGCTTGTCACATTCCAGAAGACTGGAGCAACTATGTCAGCACCCATGTCACCCAGCAACCATGTCACCCAGCACCCATGTCACCCAGCACCCAGGTCACCCAGCACCCAGGTCACCCAGCGCCCATGTCAACCAACGCCCATGTCACCCAGCACCCAGGTCATCCAGCACCCAGGTCACCCAGCACCCAGGTCACCCAGCACCCAGGTCACCCAGCACCCATGTCACCCAGTGCCCATGTCACCAGCGCCCATGTCACCCAGCACCCATGTCACCCAGCACCCAGGTCACACAGCACCCAGGTCACACAGCACCCAGGTCACCCAGCACCCATGTCACCCAGCACCCATGTCAAGCAGCTAGTAACCAACCACCTGGAACTGTAGCCTCCTGGGGATCTGATGCCTCTGGCCTCCTCCTGCTTCTGCATGCACATGCACATACACACAGACATAGACACATACACATAATATTTTAAAATAATAAGAAAAAATCAGGGGACTGTAGAGATGGCTCAGAAGTTAAGAGCACTGGCTGCTCTTGCAGAGGTCCTGAGTTCAATTCCCATCAACCACATGGTGGCTCACAACCATCTATAATGAAATCTGGTGCCCTCTTCTGACATGCAGGCATACATGCAGGTAGAACACTGTATACATAAGAAATAAATTTAAATAAATATCATAAAAATAAACAAAACAGCAGGCAGTGGTGTCACACCCTTTTAATCCCAGCACTTGGGAGGCAGAGGCAGGCAGATCTCTGTGAGTTCAAGGCCAGTCTGGTCTATAGAGTGAGATCCAGACAGCCTGGGCTGCACAGAGAAACCATGTCTTGAAAAACCAAAAACAAATAAATTAAAAATAAAAGCCAGATGTAACACAAACCTTTAGTCATGGTACTTGGGAGAGAGGCAAAGGCAGGTAAATCCCTATGAGTTAGAGGCCAGCCTGTTCTACATAGTTCTAGGCCAACCAGGGTTACACAGTAAAAATCTGTCTCAAATAAACAAACACCCCCCCACACACACACACACACCAGAATGTGTGAAGCTTCCTCACAGACATCAACTTGAAGTAGTCTGTGACAAAGGTGACCATGGAGGACAGGAGGGTCAGTGCTGGTTAAGATTTCAGGTGTCAGGCAGGGGTAGTACACTCCTTTAATCCCAGCATTTGTTAAGCAGAGGCAGGCAGATCTCTGAGTTCGAGGCCAGCCTGGTCTACAGAGCGAGTTCCAGGACAGCCAGGGCTAAACAGAGAAACCCTGTCTCAAAAAACAAACAAACGGGCTGGAGGGATGGCTCAGAGGTTAAGAGCACTGGCTGCTCTTCCAGAGGTCCTGAGTTCAATTCCCAGCAACCACATGGTGGCTCACAACCATCTGTAATGAGATCTGGTGCCCTTTTCTGGCCTGCAGTCATACATGCTGTATACATAATAAATAAATAAATCTTAAAAAAAAAAAAAAAAAAAAAGAATGTGAAAAATCATGTTCAATTAAAAAAAAAAAAAACAAACAAAAAGATTTGAGGAGGTGTGGAGGCAGCTTGAGCTGGGGTAGACTAGGAAGGACAGCCTCTGCAGAGGGAAAGCATTGGAGCCACGGCTGGCCTTCCGAGTGGGGGGCCGAGGCCAGAGCAGCCACGCTGGTTGCAGCAAGTGGAGAACGAGGTAGCCTGCAGACAGGACTGAGCTTGCGACTTGGAGTTCCCTTTGAGCGGTTCCCTCTGATAAGGGAGCAATCAGGGGGCCTTAAGAAAGCCCTAACTTACCGTCCTGTTTGAACCTGGGAGGCTTGCTACTCCTGCTTGTCTCTTTTCTTTCTCCAGGCACTTCAAAGTCCCCAGGATAGGTCACCCCACCCCTCCATGCTTCACGGTGTCTACTTGGAAGGCAGATTCTGTCTTCAGAATCCACGGTGCTGTCATCACACTTAGCAGGATGAATCATTTCCTCTCAAAGATTTGCTTATTTATGGGCATTGGTGTTTTGTCTGCATGTATGTCTAAGTAGGGTGCCAGATCCCCTGGAACTGGATGGAGTTCCAGACAGTTTTGAGAAACCATGTGTGTGCTGGGAATTGAACCAAGGTCCTCTAGAAGAACAGGCAGTACTCTTAGCCAGTGAGCCACCCCTCCAGTCCCTTTTTTATTTTATTGTAATTTTATTATTATTATTAAGTATTAAAGTTTTGCAGCCGGGCGGTGGTGGCGCACGCCTTTAATCCCAGCACTTGGGAGGCAGAGGCAGGCGGATCTCTGTGAGTTCGAGGCTAGCCTGGGCTACCAAGTGAGTTCCAGGAAAGGCGCAAAGCTACACAGAGAAACCCTGTCTTGAAAAACCAAAAAAAAAAAAAAAAAAAAAAAAAAGTTTTGCATTATAGGGGCTCAGTGAGTTAAGGTACTTGTGGCCAAGCCTGACAACTGAATTCCACACGTGTGCTGTGGCATGTGTGCACCGAAAGTGTGTGTGTGTGTGTGTGTGTGTGTGGTGCCCATGTGCCACAGTGTGTGAGTGGTGGTCAGAGGACAACTTGTGAATGTTCTCCCTTCCACTACATGGGTCCCTTGGACTGAACTGAGGTTGTCAGGCTTAGCAGCAAGCCACTATAGCCATACACTCATCTCACCAGTTTTTTTGGTTTTCATTTTTCAAGACGGTTTCTCTGTGTTTGCTTGTTTTACACATTTTGAGTTATGGGATTTTTCTTGTTAATTTGTCTATTCTATGTAGCCAAGGCTAACCTCAAACTGACTGTGTAGCTAAGGATGACCTTGATTTTCTTTTCTTTTCTTTTTTTTTTGGTTTTTCAAGACAGGGTTTTTCTGTAGCTTTGGAGCCCGTCCTGGAACTTGCTCTGTAGACCAGGCTGGCCTCGAGATCCACCAGTCTCTGCCTTCTGAGTGCTGGATTAAAGGCATGCACCACCACTGCCAGCTGACCTTGATTTTCTAATCCTGTCTCCTCTACCGCTTGAGTCAGCGTACTTGGTTTATGCAGTGATGGAGGTTGAATCCAGGGCTTTATGTATGCTGGGCTAACACTCTAGAATCTCAGCCACATCCCCAGCCTCTGAACTCTGCTTCCTAGATCACTTTTTTACCCTGGCAAGTTTGGCTCACCCAGGCGTAGGCCTTCAGATGCAAGGATCACACTGTTCTCCCACTGTGCCAGGAGTCTCTACAGCTTCCTCCCAACATACATCCCTGGTGCCTGATGCCCGGGAGTCCCAGCCTCAGCACTTTCCTACCTGTGTGACGTTGGGTGAGTTACTTAACCAGTCTGTGCCAAAGCTCTTCATTCATAAAATGAGGACAGTGGTAAGTGTTGCAAATGGGCTTACAGGGACTCATTAGAGGAGCTGGTGCATCGAAAGCAGTGTGTGCAGCATGGGATATGAGTTCATTTTATTTTTATTATTGTTTTTTCGAGACAGGTTTCTCTGTGTAGCCTTGGAGCCTGTCCTGGAACTTGCTTGGTAGACCAGGTTGGCCTCAAACTCACAGAGATCTGCCTGCTTCTGCCTCCCGAGTGCTGGGATTTAAGACATGTACCACCACCACTGCCTGACAATTTTTAATTATTTTATTATTTTCTGTGTATGGGTGTTTTGCCTGTATGTATGTCTATGTACCACTGTGTGCCTGGTACAGAGTAAGTCAGAAAAGGGCATCAGATACCCCAGAACTGGAGTTACAGATAGTTGTGGGCCACCATGTGGGTGCTGGGAATCAAACTCTGGTTCTCTAGATGAGCAGCCAGTGCTCTTAACTGCTGAGCCATCTCTCCAGCCCAGAGCACTGGCTGCTCTTCTAGAGAACTTGAGTTCAGTTCCCAGAACCCATGTCAGGTAAGTCACCTGTAACTCAGCTCCAGATACTTCTAGCCTCTGAAAGCAACGGAACTCAAATGTACATATCCACGTACAGACATACACACCTACACATAATTAAAAAGGATAAATATTATTTTCAAAGATTTTTAGCCAAGTGAGGTGTTGCATGCCTTTAATCCTAACACTTGGGAGGCAGAGATAGGCAGATCTCGAGGAATTCAAGGCCAACCTGGTCTACAAAGTGAGTTCCAGGACAGCCAGGGCTATACAGAGAAGCCCTGTCTCAAAAAATTTTTTATCTCATGCATGTGTGTGTGCCTGAGTATGTGTAGCATATACATGAGTACAGGTGCAGGGGGAGGCCAGAAAAAGGTGTTGGATCCCTTAGGACAGGAGTTATAGGTGGCTGTGAGCCACCCGATGTGGGTGATGAGAAATGAACCCCGGTCCTTGGCAAGAGCAGCAAGTTTTCTTATCCGCCGAGCCATCCCTCCAGCCCCTATTTATTTCCGAGACATGATCTCACTATGTAGCCCTGGCAGGCCTGGAACTTGTTAGGTAGAGCAGAGTAGCCTTTCTGCCTTTAAGTACTGGGATCAAATTGTGCACTCCCATAATGAACTCCATGTTATTCTCATGGGGCAAGAGTGTTGAGGCAGGATGGACCTTACTACACATCAGAGCTTCATCTGCATGCTTCGACAGGGAAGAGAAGGGGCTCTGGTCTCACTTGTCTGTTTCTTTGCCTCTTTCTGGCTCCATCCATACCTCCTGGTCTTTACTCCATGTCACTACCAGACACCCCTCCCCCCTTCTCCTTTCTCTCTCCTTTTCTTTCCTTCCTTCCATCCGTCCGTCCGTCCTTCCTTCCTTAATCTCCTCTCTTCTCTACACCTTTCTCTCTCTGGTCTTACCCATCTTTCTACAGTCTCTCTCTCTCTTCTCTTTTGTGGGTGCTGGGAATTGAACCCGGGTCCTCTGGAAGAGCAGTCAGTGCTCTTCAGCGCTGAGCCATCTCTCCAGCCCATCCTCTCTGGTTGTCTGTCTGTCTCAGGGGAGCATACCCTCAGCCTGTGTTTCCTATCTCCCTGCCTCCCTGCCTCCCTCCCCCTCTGCCCTTGCCCTTCATCTTTGTGTCTCTGGAGCTCGAGGCTCAGCCCCGTGAAGTCTCCTGGGCTGGCTGGCCCCTAGTTTCACTACCTCAGTTACAGCCACACCTGTAACCCATCTCTGGCTATCTTGGGGAGACTGTGTTTCACTGTTTCCATCTCCTGCCCTGCCTCTGCCTAGCTGGCCAGGGTGTGCTGGTCTCCTAGCCTGTTTCCCCCACTCCTTCTCTCTCTGGCTTTAAGACAAGGCCTTCCTCTACAGCCCAAGCTAGCCTCAAACTCATGATCCTCCATCCCGCTCCTCCGGCTTCAGCTGCTGGGATCACAGGCGGGCACCACCACGCCTGGCTCTGTCTTTTTAAAAATCGGGCAGCTATTTCACACCAGTGCCATCTGAGTCCCTGGAGGGACAGTGACGACCAACAGAGGGCTCCTGCCAGCTCTCAAGGAACATTCATTCTGGTGGTAGACAGACACCGGACAAAGAGCAGACCAGGCTGCAGGTGGGACTCGGTGGTGAGGCTCTTCGCTGGCTTGAAGGCCCGAGTTCTGTCCCCAGTACTTGAAAAAGAAACAAAATAAAAACAAATAACCCCTATTACCCATGACTCAACTGATCCTACTGGGCACAGGAGTCCGCAGGCTGGAGGGCAAGCTGCTGAGAATCTCTGACAATTCCCTGTCACTAAATAGGGACTTTGTGCCCCTCAGGAATTAGATTCAAGTGTTTAACCCATTTACTTACTGTCTTTGAACAGCATTCGTTATGAGCCAGGCTGGGAGAGACAGAAATAAATAGAAGCAATTAAAAAACAAGACAAACAAACAAAAACCCTTGTGATGCTGGAGGGAGGCAACATCTGCTCAGCCTGGTATGGGCAGGATGGAGGCCCTGGTGTCCGTGAGGCAGGGGGGTCCTTCACGTCTCCTCTCCTCTCACACTGCCCTATATAGGGTTAAAACAGATCTGAGCAGTTGTCATATTTTTCTTTAAAAACTTATTTTGAGCTAACATTTGAAAAGGGCGATATTTTATGTAAAACTCAGGATCCCTAGCTTCTCAGGGGAAAAAAAAATATATCAGAAGATCTGGCCCCATGGGGCGCATCTCCACCTGACAGGAACTGGCTGCCTCCCTTAAGCGGGGGCTGCTGTCTCCACGTCCTGGTTCGTCCTTGAGGCCGAGGTCAAAGTCAAGCTGCTCCCGCCTGGCCACAGAGTTTACCCTGTGGTTCTGCTTATCCTGGAGAAAGAGAGGTCTGTGTTGTCTCCATCCAAATCGGGGTGGGGGTGGGAATGGTGATAACACAAACCCGGCAGGGGCAGAACCTACCTTCCACATTCGCAGGCTTCACCTCATCTCCTAACATCTCCGCCCTGCATCACTTCCTGAGTGGTCCCATCCCTCTGACTACCCCTCTGCTGGACTTCAGGGCCCCTCCCTCACAGGCTGCAGCGAGAACCATGCTTTATACTATGGCAGGGAGTCTGAGCAAGCTTGGTGTGATCCCGGCAGAAAGAGACATGGAGCCACAGGCATTCTCAGCCATTCACAGCATACATTTATTAAGTGCTTACTGTGTGCCAAGGAGTATGTTGGGGGCTAGGAACAGTAAAGTGACAGGGAAGAGCCAAGGTCAGCTGATGAGTCATCAGTGACACTATGTGACCCTGGTGAACATAGAAGAGCACACCTTCAGGCCTCGCTCACAGGCTTGGGCTGGCCTTCGACATGGCCTGGATTCTGACCTGCCTAGATGCTCCTAGTAACAGAAAGGGATGCAATGGGCCTTTCCTTCCTGCCTCCAGGTGTTACAACACACAGGCACCCCATGCATGTCTCAACACAGACACACCAGAACATCTCAGAGCACACACATACATGCACACACGCAGGTGTTACAGCACACAGGCATCCCTACACATCTGCCTCAACACACACATCCCAGAACACACACATCCCAGAACACACACATCCCAGAACACACACACACAGAAGGCCCAGCCAAGCAGTCATTTTAAAAGGTAGTACAGAAGGGCGACCCCAGGGCTGGGACTTTAGACCTCAAGACTCTTTGGCCAAGCCTCTTACCAAGGTGTGAAAGACAAAATGGAAGAGTGGGCTAGGGAAGAACTTAAGGCCCAATATAGGAGTTCTGAGGGGAAGGGACGGGGGACAGTCACCTTGTCAGCGTCCTGTTATATGAAGGAGGGGGCGCCTCATTCCCTGTACTGTCTGCCTTTCTCCAGGGTCACAATGGTTAAGTTTCTGCCTCATGCTACTACACACACTGTGTTCATGAGATTTAGCTACAGGTCCCCTTAGCCACACCGTGAGAACATGGATGCCTCCATTTCATTGTAGGAAATGACACTCAAGTTTTCCCGGAAAATGATGTGTGGCTGCTAACCTCTGTGCTTCCCTCAGAGGACAGTCAAGGTTAGGAAGAGACCCGAGGTCCTATCTTGGAGCTGTCCATGTAAGAATGACTCACTGCAGGGACCAAGGGGCACAGATGGTGTCGGTGGGGGCAGGGCCACGATGCCTTCCTGATGCCTTCCCAGAGGACATGGACTCTCCTGAACACTCAGGAGGCTCACACCCTAGGGCTCAGGTGAGTTATCCATGAGGATACAGTCTCACCTTGACCCTTAACTCAGGGAAGGGCTACAGCCCCAAGATAAGCAAGCTCCCCTGAACCACTCAGGCGCTCTTATCCTCACAGGCCGCCACGGTCTGTGTGTGAGGGAAGTAGTCAATACACTTAGGTTGGGCCCTGGTCACTTACACAGCCAAGGAACCTCAGTGCCTCCAAAGCCCATGGGAACCTAGCTTAGTGCCCTTCATTGGGCACAGCGCCGAGGCTGTAATGGACCCTGAAGCCTGGCTCTGTGGAGACACCACAGAGCTCTGAGCAGGACACCCTCAGCACAGGCTGTCATAAGCTTGTCCCCATCCATCACCAGTCACTCCAGATGGTGTATCTGCCTAGGTTCACACAGGCTGACAGGAAAATACAACAGATCCCACTGAGCAGGGCATGTCGGTGTACACCTACAATCCCAAACACTCAGGAAGCTGAGGCAGGAGGATGGCCAGGTCAAAGCCAATTTGAGAGACAAGTGGGATCCTGCCTCAAAGCAAAACAAGAAGATTCCCCTTCCTCCACTTAGCTGAATGAGTTTGTGCTACTGTCTGGGACAGTTGTCCATATGACTGCAATACTGGGTATGTGTCCCTCCACCCAGTGTCCACGGGGCCTAGGTCAGTCCTTTTGACTACCCAGGCTGTACAAGACCATGATAAGGGTTTACAAACAAATGGTTTTTTTTTTTGTTGTTGTTGTTGTTTTGTTTTTCGAGACAGGGCTTCTCTGTGTAGCCCTAGCTGTCCTGGAACTCGCTCTGTAGACCAGGCTGGCCTCAAACTCACGAGTGCTGGGATTAAAAGTGTGCGCCACCATCGCCTGGCTATGTACAAGAACTTCTGGATGTGGGCATGGGGACTCAGAAAGTAGCCCCCAAGGGCCTGTGTTCTGTCTTTGACCTTAACAAAGGTTGGAGCCAGCTGTGAAGAGGCCCCTGCAGAGCGTGATGAGGGCGGCGGCCCAGGGGAAGCAGTTCTTCATGAGTGCCTAGACCACAAAGGAAGGGCTTCCAGAGGTGCAGGCGAGATTGCCTCTGCCTGTCCTCACCAAGTGAAACCACAGGCCGGGCATCACTTCCTGTTCCTTCCACCTCCAGAGCTCGCAAAACTAGGGGAAAGACGAAAAGGCTGGGGCCACTGGGGCCTCTGCCTGTGTCTAGCCTGTGCTTCTGTCCCTATCTCACGGTACCTCTCTTGAGGTTGAAGTCATCAGGGAATTATTCTTCTAAGTACCTATCAGCCTCCATGGCTCAAATGACCCTTGTGCACATAGCTTGCCCGTCCCTGAGAAAGCTTTGCCTCCAAGACGCGGCGGCCACCCTGAGCTCACACCCCTTCTCTGGGCTTTGCTGCTCTATTGAAAGGCTGGCACCCTTGGGCTGTTGCGTCCAATGGGACGGTCTGGCCTAGGCAGCTTTGGCTGCTTTAGTGACTGAGAGCCACATGAGAGTCCTTGTTCTCACTGTGAGCAAGGTACTCTCCCTCTCTGGGACTGTATCTCCAAGCATTTATGCCACTCCAGGCTGCTACTGTGACTCAAAGACACTAGGAAACCACGTCAACTTTGTGCCAAGTCAGGGCAGACTGGCCCTTGACTAGGGAGTTCCCGACTCATCTGGCTTGCCACACACCGCTCCCTGCTGCTGGCTGACGCCTCTGAGCCTCAATGTTGGCTCTGGGTTCTTTTCCATCTGAATGTCTAGTTTCTCAATCCTAGGATATTCCCTTAACTTGTCATGGTCAAAAGGCGTGGCCCCTCAGTGTGGCTGGGGACAGCTCATGTCATGTCGAACCAACCTCAGTATGTCCCTAGTAGGGAGGGGCTTTGTCAGTCAGCAATCCTCAAGCTACTTTCCTCTTCCCTTCTGCATCTGAACTTCTGGAAAGCACCAGAATCAAACCAAGAAACAGGCGAGACCCACAGCCGACAGTCTTTGTTTTTTAAAAGATGGATCTCCCGAAACCCAGGTTGGCTTCAAACTTACTATGTGACCAAAGATGACTTCAACACTTGACCCTGATGTCGCCACCTCTCTAGTGCTGGGACAACAGGCATGTGCCACCATGCCCAGTTTTATTTGAGCATCAAACTCAGGGCTTTGTGTAAGCTAGGCAAACATGCTACCAACTGACCTATATCCTCACCCTGCCCCGGAGTCTACAATCTTAACACTACAGAACCTCTGCAAGTAGCCACTGTGTAACACACGCAGGAAGGGCATGGCTCCTGTGATCAGTCACCCATCACTCAGCTGCTTGTCATAATCTTGTGTGTGAAGCACGGTTCCAGTTCAGGCCGAAACAGTCTGTCCTTTCCTACCGATGCTGGCATTACCGGCTTGGGCTGTATTTCCACAGCTCTACCATTCCCACAGCAAGGCATAAAACTTTCAGTTTTCCTCACATCCTTGCAAACCCTAGTGGGTTTTCTTTAAAAAAAAAAAAAAAAAAAATTTAAAGAGAGGTCTCATTGTGTAGCCCTGACTAGCCTGAAACTCACGTAGACCAGCCTGGCCTCAAACTTAGAGAGGATCCTCTTGCCACCACATCTGGTGCTACATCCCTTCTCTGACAGCTGCAATGTTCACAAACATGGGGGGGAAGAGCTGTGGGCTCCCTAAACCTGAATACTCAACACCTGACCAGGAGCTTTCCAAAAGAAAATAGCGGGGCATCACAAACCAGTGCTCTGTTAGTGTTTCTGGAAAATGCCAACTCAGTTCTTTTGGGAAACAGAGCCTAAGGCCTTGTCCATGCTAAGAGTGAGCTCTACCACTGAACCACAGGAAGCCACAGCGAAGGGCTTCCAACAGGTCATTGTCGTGGGGGTATCATTTGAACAGATTGGAGCTAAGATTTCAATTTGCTATTACCACAGAGCCTGGACTTGGCCTGGGGGCCTCTTGGCCGGTGTCCGCCCTCACCCTATCCTAAAGTTATTCAGCCTATGGTTCTCCTGGTTACCACATGACAACCCCTGGGATTATGAGTTGACAGGAAACAGTAGAGGCGAAGGCTTCCGGGTCAGCCTGTCCAGTTGGAACTGAGAGCAGAGGGACAGCCACACTTCTCCACAGTCCCATCTCCCTGGACATGTCACTCAGGACAGAGCACCCGGGTGCAACGGGGTTTAGCATCAGCAGACCATCTACAGTCTCACTGCGTAGCCCTGGAACTCTCCATGTAGACCAGGCTGGCCTCAAACTCTCTGCCGGCTTCAGCCTTCCAAGTGCTGGGATTAAAGCACGTGCCACTACATCTGGCCTTTTTTCCCTGGTGGACTTTTCCCTCTCAATCTTTCAACAGGCACATATTAGTGGTCAACTGATGTGAGGGTCATCCATTACCAACAGGAAAATGGATTTATTGCTTCATAAAAAGAATCCTGATAAAACTTAAGAGAAAACCATAGCCTTAAAAACTAATCCACCTCTCTTGTCACCCCAAGAGGTCTCAGACAGGATCTCTAGGGGCTGTCAATGTAAGTGGGTTACTGAGCCAGGCAGGCCAGCTCTGCTTCTCCCACAAACAGCTCCTGTGCCCTGGTAAGTCTGCCAGCAGGGGGCACTGTGACCACACGGCCACACACAAGGTCCCCATCATGAAGCAAGGCTGACTCTCCCATCTTGAATCTGCCTCAGGCCTGGCTGGCTTCTGGTCTGGTCCTTTCTCGCAAAAGCAGGCCCAGGGGCTCCCCTCCTAGCATATATGCACATGTACACACACACACACACCCCTGATTACCCGCCAGCCCTCTTCCCCACTTAGGCCTGACTGACTCTCCAGGCCCCTCAGCCTCAGCCTTATTTCCACCCCAGAAAAACAGCTGTGTGTGGGTGGAAGGGTGCCTTTGTGATGTCCCCTCGGTTCCCTTCAGGATGCAGGCAGGAACAAGGGTGGCAGTGGAGATGTACTTCCCCCACTCTGAGGAACAAGCCTTGCCCATGGCTCCTGAGGCTTTGTGTAACTGTTCTGTCCTCCATCCCTCCCCCAGTCTGTGGCAGAGGGGCTTCTCCACAGGCCTTCAAGGAAAGGGCAGGCCAGGGACTAGTCATGGGGGGCGCGGGGGGGGGGGGGGGCATTGGGATTACAAAGGGTTAGCACCAACAACAGGAAGCGGGTCCTTCCTTCCTCAGGCAGCCACAGACCGGCCCGGGGAGGTAAGGGGCCAGGAGAGGGAGTGCAGACGGTGCGGCCTTTGTCCTCAGGTAGGCGTGGTCGGTGGGCATGCAGCGCAGGGACAGGTAGTGTGGGGAGAGGATGGCAGACCCCTCTGCTTTGGCAAGAGGCAGAATCCAGATCAGTGAGGGGGAGCCTGCTTGCTAGGGGCTCCCCTTGGCTCCGGGTACAGGCCCCATGTAGATCCAAGACCCCAGAGTCACTGGGGTGACTGCTAGGCCAGGCCAGCCTCATTTCTGGCAGTGGGAGGCTCATCTGTCTTGGACCCTGTCCTGTCCCTCCACACCAGCGCTCCACTGGCAGGGCCAAGGCTTGCTGAGGTGCGGTGAAGGGCAGGATCCAGGGAGCACACGGGATCCTCTGGGGCGGGGAGATGGCAGCAGTCAGTCACTGAAGCACAGGCAGGAGGCCGCAGCTCAGAGGCAGTGGGTGGGTGGGCACTACACGAAAGCCTCCCGGTTGGATGAGCCATTGACCTTCAGGTACAGTTTGCTGTCTTCCCTCCGCTGCTGAAGCTGCCTCTCTAGCTGGCGACGGTAGCAGATCAGGTAAAGTGGCAGGCAGAAGCCTAGCATGCTCATGACGAGCAGACCCACGTTCACCTGGGAGGGCAGGGAGGGGGCTGGCATAAGGAGCTGTCTTCACCACCACGGGGTGGCACCCTCCCACAAGCACAGGTGAGAAAAGAGTGAAAAATAAACAGGAAGGTTCAAGAGGTCCCGGGGCTGTCAGCCCACATTCCAGCATCTAAATTCCCCGTTCACCACCACGCGCCACTCGGCAGCCTTCAGAGATTGGGCTGGGCTTGGGACAACTCACAATATCTGGACTAGAACGCTGGTCTTTGCTGAGCTTTGGATGGAAAGCCTGGGATCCACCCCAGAATCAGGTCCAGAGAGGCCATTTTTCTCCTGCCTGGCCACCGTCCCCCACAAGGGACCCCTTTGGACTGGGTTCTCTCCAAAGCTCCCAAACTACCTCTTATCCTTGGGCCTCCCCTTTCCCAGGAGCTGAACGGAGAGACACCCCGACTGTTCTTACCCACAGAGGGTCTCCTCCGAGAGGACCCATCATGGCCAGAAACAGCGGCTGCTGCAGGAGAGCAAAGAGCGCGCTGACCAGAGACTGGAGTCCTGTGAGGCTACCAAACTGTGTGGAGGGGTACCTGTTGGGGCAATGGGACCCGTCACAGCCAGTGCCATTCACAGGCTTCCCAAATCCCTCACTGGCCTGGCTCGGGTATGCTGGTAACCGGGGCTGCACCATCGGTGCCTGTGGGAAGAGGCAGGACCAGCCTCAGGACGGCCGGCCCCTGAGGCTTCAGACTCTGGAGAAAAGCCTCTCCCACACTCAGACGTGCCCTCAGCCTGGGGGTGTAGGGCTGAGTGGAGTGGAAAGCATGGTGCCAGCGGAGTTTGAGGCTTGGGAACCGTTCCCAGGAAGCAGGTCGGAGGCTGAGCCTGGCTCTGCTGTACCCCCCTCCAAAGGCATTGCACAATCACGGAAACCCAGCATCACAGCTCTTGCCCGACTCCCTCACACCCTGCCAGGGCAGCCACAACTTCCTCCAGGCCTGGGGCCGGGGGATAAGGCGAGGGACAGGCGGACCTGGAATAATCCCTGTAAGATGTTGCTCAAGGGAGGGAGGAGTCCTGGGCTTAATCTTGGGAACAGGAGGCTCTGCTGCCCCCGAGGTATGAGGCAGCCCCGGGCAAGTACGAGGGGCATTCACCGTCACAGACGGTGGATGATAGAACTTGGGTGTCAACTTGTGGGCCAAGCCCTGGGCAAAAGGAGGAACAGCTGGGTGGCTTCTTGGAAAAGATGTAGATGCCACTGCAGGCAGGGTTCAAGGAGATTGTGGCCGGCAAATGGGCCCTTTGAAGCCCTGGGTGAGGACAGCCCAGCGCTTCTGGGACCAGTTATCCATGTCACTGCCTCTACTGAGGACTATTTACACTTCAGTATTTAGCTTCCGGCAGCCAGAACCCAACCGTGTCCCGGTGAGCAGTCAGGGACAGTGCCAGGACTTGGCTGACCAGCAACCCCGAGGCCCTAAGGCACTGACCCCAGCTGAGAGACTGACTTCGTGTTAAATGCCATGGCTGGTGGGCAACCAACTGTCTGACACAGACAGCAGAAACCCTAGTACTTGTCCCTAATACAAGATGAAACATGCCAGAAGGGTAGGACAGGCCAGCTTCAGGGTCTCCACGCCACCAGCAGTTCCCTTGGGTCAGGGCCACCACACCACCCAGAGCTTCCAGGACTTACACAGCAGCATACAGGCCCCCTACTGCAGAGTGAATGAATCCTCGCACAATTGTGTGCAGGACGAAGGAGAAGATCTGAGGGAGGGAAGCAGGAAGAGCGTGAGCAGGAGACCCTCAGGACCCCCTCTGTCCTTTCCCCCTGGCTCCCGGGGACTCAGGCACAGGAACTAGCGCCACCTGGAATTGGCTGCTACCAGCTCTCCGGTGCAGGGTGCTTTTTTTTTGGGGGGGGGTGTTGGTTTTTGAGATGAGGTCTCACTGTGTATCCCTGGCTGGCCTAGGACTCTCCATGTAAACCAGGCTGGTCTGGAACTAACAAAGATATGCTTGCACTGCCTCCACAGTGGTGGGATTAAAGTCATGCACCACCACCATGCCTGGCCCTTGATAAAACTAACATTAAAAAAAAAAATTAGTAGTCACAGTCTGATAACCATAGGCCTGTGTGCGCGCACCCCCCCCCCATGTATATATGCATGAATATTTAATTTTATTTATGTGTATCAGTGTTTAGTCTGAATATGTGCTATGTGTGTACCTGGTGCCAGAGTACAGAAGAAGGCACCAGATCCCTTGAAACTGGAGTTATAGACAGTTGTGAGTCACCATGTGGGTGCTGGGAACCAAACCCAGGCCCCCGTACAAGAGCAACCAGCGCTCTAACCACTGAACCATCTCTCCAGCTCCTCATTTTTGTAATTAAAAAAAATATTACTAGAGAGACGGCTCAGCAGTCGAGAGCACTGGCTGCTCTTCCAGAGGCCCTGGTTCAATTCCCAGTGCCTACGTGGTGGCTCACAACTGTCCGCAACTCCAGTTCTAGGGGACCTGATGCCTTCTGGCCACTGTAGGCACCAGGCGCCGTACTTGGTACACACATGTAGGCAAAAGCCCAGACACACACAAAAGAAATGTTAAACTTTTCTCTTTAAAACATGACATCTTTTTATTTTCGGTGCGCAAGTGTCATGGTGCGTGTGTGGAGGTCAGAGGGCAGCTTTCAGGGGCGGATTCTCTCCTTCGGCCATGTGTGTCCCAGGGTCAAAACCAGCAGGCTTGGCAGCCAAAGTCTTTCACAACTAAGCCACCTTGATGACCCTTTCATGAGTTTTGTAGCCAGTTGCTAAACGGTCATTATATAAACTGACAACTAAGAAACTGGCTGGGGGGGGGGGGGTCCGCCGGCTTGGAGAGCTGGCTCAGCAGTTAAGAGCACTGGCTGCTCTTCCAGAGGACCTGAGTGCGATTCCCAGCACCCACATGGCAGTTCATATCTGTCTGTAACTTCAGTTCCAGAGGATCCGACATCCTCACACAGACATACATGCAAGCAAAACACAATAATCATAACATTTTTTTAAATAAAAAAAAAAATGAAAAGAAACTAGCCAGACATGGTGGAGCACACCTTTGATCCCAGCACTCAGGAGGCACGGGCAGGCAGATCTTTGGGTTTGAGGCTAGCCTGGTCTACAAAAAGAGTTCCAGGACTGCCAAGGCTATATTACACAGAGAAACCCTGTCTCAAAAAACCAATACATAATATAAAAATAAGAAACTAAATTCACTGTCTTAAAACAAAGGCAACCGTGTGTGCCACCCACCGCCTGGCTCCAATAATTTTTTTTTTTAAGATGGAGCTCTCAAGCCAGGCGGTGGTGGCGTACGCATTTTATCCCAGCACTTGGGAGGCAGAGGCAGGAGGATCTCTGAGTTCAAAGCCAGCTTGGTCTACAGAGTGAGTTCCAGGACAGGCACCAAAACTACACAGAGAAACCTTGTCTCAAAACAAAACAAAACAAAACAACAACAAAACAAAAAGGCAATGAATGATCAGAGTTTATCAATTGCTAATTCTTTCACCAGAATGACTACTATTTGTTCTGAAGGTATCTTCCATATATTGTATATTATCAGCCATGGCGAGAGCATGCATGATAGCTTAAGATCCCCTTACCCAACCCGAAGAATCTATATTTATGTGAGGATGTTCCCAGAGGTCTCCCTGCCTGGTGATGCAGGCCCTACTGGCAAGTGGCTGTCTTTCTCTGCCTCGTAAATCTCTATCACAGGTTTTGAAAGGCCTCTTCCTGTAGCAACCTCTGAGAAGGCCTTCCTAGTTAATGATCCCTGAGAGGCACTAGCCTGCCACCATAGAGCCAGCCCTGTGTTGGTCCTTTGTTTCATTAGTACACATCCCTGCCAGCGCGCAGTAGCAGACAGGACCTGCTGCCGGGACTGGGGGTGGAGGGGCCAGGGCTACTCCTGGCAGGCTCGAAAGGTCATGCAGATGCGGATTTGCACAGCCCTGTCTCTTCCTTGGCATGCATTGCTGCCTTTTCACAACTGGCCTTCAATGAGAACTGAACTAAACAAAAAGTGGACAACTGCCTGCAACTGAGCATTGTCCCTCAACTGGACAAGATGATTGTGACAGGGATCTGTCAGTGCCCCCCCTCCCCCCAAAACTGGGTGCGAGTCTCCCAGGGTTTACTCTGGTCTGCACACCCAGTACCAGCATGTATGTGTGACAGTACCTGTGGGTGTGCACACCATAGCTCAACACCTGGCATCTTGTAAACAAAGAGCCTCTTTATTTCCTCCAGGAGCTGGCGTGAGACATATCTGCACTTGGGTTACACCCACTAGGAAGCAATGTTATCAGGTGCATCCCCCCTTCACCTTGTAAACTTGGGCCCCAATGGACTGCTAGAAACGTCTTCACAGACCAAAGGGTGGGGCCAGGCAGGTGCAAAGTCTACTTGGCTTACAAACTCTAGCAAGTTAGGCTTCAGAACTCAGAAATCTTGTGCAAGGCGAACACAATGGTGTGTTCTTATAATCCCAGCACTTGAAGGGCCAAGGTAGGAGGAATCAAGTCTGAGGCCAGCCTGGGCTACACAGAAAGACTCTGTCTCAAAAGACACAAGAAATCTTGTACAGCCAGGTGTTGGTGGTGCACACTTTTAATCTCAGCACTCGGGAGGCAGAGCCAGGCGGATCTCTGTGAGTTCGAGGCCAGTCTGGTCTACAGAGAAAGATACAGGACAGGCTCCAAAGCTACACAGAGAAACCCCATCTCAAAAACAAAAACAAAAACAAAAAAACCCTGCCAGAAAAAGAAATCTTGTACAAAGGAAGTAAGCCTTTGAACCTTGACACTCAGCCAGGACCTGGGTCATTCTCTATTCTCTCTAGGATAACAGTCATGTGGACACTGTTGTCTCTGCTTCTAAGAAGGCTGGGATTACAAGCGTGTGCCACCACACTCAGCCTTGCCCAAATCTCTTGAGCTATCAGATTTCCAGCGTCTGAGAAAATGCAAAACCGCACAGTTCCAGGAAAAAGACGGTGGTGGTGCCCATGGCGTGCAAGGCGCCCAAGGACAGAGAAGAACAATGTGCTGCCTTCCTGGAGAAGAGTCCTACGAAAGGAAACTGGTCTTCACGGCTCACCCTCCTCTTCAGCCCAGAGTTGGGGAGTGGAGGAGGCCAAGCCGACCTCCAGCAAATACTGGCAGCTGGCCGAACTGAATAAATGAAGTCACATGCACGTTTTAGCCTCTACACATCCCTCATCTGTGTCCCATCCTCTACATGGTCTCTCCCCAGACCTACCTGTAGAGGCAGATTAGGAATGAGGCAGGTCACCCCAAAGCCCACGAGCAGCACATTCGTAAAGGCAAAGGCCCGCATGGCATTTGTAACTTTCTGGACCTGCCTGTCTCGTTTCTGCTTCTTTTCACCTCTGTGAAGAAAGAGCACACAGGACTTGGGGTGGGGGTGAGGCTCCCTGGAGGACGATAAGCCCCCCCAAAAAACCCAGATCTCAGGGATCCCAGGATGTAGACCGATGCACGTTCCACGGGCCACTCGAACACACCTTAGACCGGCACTGGGGACTCTCTCTGGACTGCCCTCTCACCCTCTCAGCTGAGCACAGGCTGATTCAGTGGAGGCTCTCACAGCCCAGAAGACGTCACCCCCGCAACCCTGCTCAGTGAGCTCAGCTGATGGCAGGGAGGGGGAGGAGCAGAGTGTGCCGCAGCGAGGGTGCAGCCAAGCCTCGCTGCACCTGTATCTTGCAGGAAGCTGGTAATAGGCCAGATAATAAGCCAAATGAGGGAGCGAGTTGGTTTCCCCTTGGGGGGCAGGATGGGGTGAGGGAAATAAGTACACAGCAGATGGAACCAGGGTGGCAGATAGCCTTCTGGCTCGAGGGCCTAACCTAGATAACAGCCTCTGTAATTATTTCCCTGTGGATTAACTCTTACCGATTCAAGCCACGCCACCCACACTGAAACCCCCATGGATGATCACAAGAATGAACGGCAAATGTTCAGAGGAGGGCAGCGATTCCCAGGCCTACCATTTTCTAACTATACCACCTCTGTAAGAAGACTCGAGCACCGAGCCCTTGCCCTCTTCATCTATAAAATGGGTACAACACTAACACATGTTGCATCATGGTACTGAAGCTGAAGTGAGCCATTGTGTGTTAAGTGCTTGGCATTGGGCCTGATACAATAAATAACAGCCTATCACGTGCTGGGAGTTGTGGAAGAGAGCACTTAACTCACCCTCTGATCTTAGAGCCCAGCCCTTCCCTAAAGCAGGCCTCCAGAGCCTTGGTTAATCTTTAGAATCAACACATCATTAGCACACTTGGTTGGAACAGCTTACAATGCAAGTAAGCAGAATGAACCCCAGCAGTAAGGGACTTCAAAATAGCCCCTTGTGCGGCTTGTGCCAAGCTGGGGTCCTGGGTTCCCCTCTCCTTTCATCTACCTCAGTAGCTCCCACACTTCATCACGTCAGAGAGTTTCCATGGAGGTGGGGACAGTGGGTGCTGGGCTCGCCAGGGTCCTGAGCGCACCTCTCGCCCCTCCTGTCCCAACACGCAGTATGACCCGGTTGTCTTTCTCTGGGGGCCGAGAGTGGGCTGTGGTACAGAGTGGGCTGTGGCCTACGTACTGAGCGCCGTCTCTCTCCTCGGGCTCCTCGGAAGTATCTTCACACTCTTTTAGCCTCCAGTCCATGATGTAGCCGATGACAGGAGCTGTCAGCAGGCAGAGCAGCTGGAGTGCGCCAAAGATGGAGGTGTAGAGGGCAACTGGGAAGGAAGATGGCATGTCATGGGAGCTCCCCACATCCCCGGGGAACAGCTTGAGTGGCATCTGCAGGCTCTCAGATGTCTGACTTGGAGCCCCCTGATCACAGTGGGCTGAGGGAATCTACAGACCTTCTGAAATCAAAGCTAGAAAAAAGGCCAATTTTCCTGTAACAGCTAATGAAACCCAGTATGTCACAACGACAACCCCCTCCCCCACACCACAATGTCAGAAAGTCATTCTAACTTGGAAACCACAAAATCACCAATGCCCATGACCGGGCTTTATATGTGACCGACCATCATTTTCTGTCTCCAGAAACGGACCAGGAAGGCACCGTTCTCAGGGACTATGACGGCAGGGCTTCCCATCTTCAAAGAGACTTAAAATTGTCGGGGGTGGGGGACGAAAAAATAGTGGACCACTGAATGTTCTGCCCTCACCCCGCCAGTTTAGTCAAGAGGGACGTTTGGAATTTGAAAATGGACGCCCCTGGGCTGATCAGAGAGGAGCTGCAAGGGGGGGTCGCAAAGTTCCCCGAAACAATCTCCTTGCTTACCGGTCGCCATCACTTCATCAAGAAAGCAACGGTAGAAAAACAGAAAGGAGAGGTCAGTGGTACAAGCACAAAAAGACCGGAGATGAGCTAGACCAGGCTAGACCCAGGCGCGGCAGTGCACACTCCCCTCCCCAGGAGACCCCCTAGAGCACCCAGTGAAGGCCTTGCCCACTCCAGCTCCAGAGATGGATTGAGAGAGCCCAGGCCAGCTGACATCCTCCTGGCTGCTGGTTACTCATCACTGGCAGGCTGGTGAGTCAGGCCTGTGGCTCTGGCTAGGCACCCTGACAGGGAAGTGGCGTGCTGAAGACAGAAGGTCTGGCAGAATCAGCTCTACCATGTGGCGCTGTGGGAAGGCCGCTCTGTCACTGTTACCTCCTGCTGCACTCAGAGAGAAGGAAAGGTCACAGGGGCCCTGCCAGCTGCACAGGCATCTGACACCACACTTCTCCCTAGACAGCCAGGCTTCTCCCCTCACTGGCTCCCTGACCCGAAGGCAGCCCTTCCCAGCACAGCCAGGCCTGTGGATGCGGCTGCCAGAGACTGGGGGAACAGAGATCCTGTCTGCTAGCCTCTCGACTTCCTCTCCCGATTCCCTCTGCTTCTGGAAGCTGTTTCTGTTTTTTTTTTTTTTTTTTTTTTTAAAGTCTCATTGTACAGCCAAACTGACCTTAAAATCATAATCTTCCTGCCTCAGCCTGCCTAGTACCTGAGATTACAGGAGTCAGTCAGGATGTCCATCTTTTGTTTGTTTTTTCTAACACGGTTTGTGTAGCCTCGGCTGTCTTAGAACTCACTCTGTAGACCAGGCTGGCCTCGAACTCAGAGATCCACCTGCCTCTGTCTCCCAAGAGAGTTCAAGGATTAAAAGTGTGGGCGGCCACGACCTGGCATTGGATGTCTATCTTAAAATTGACCTTTTTTTTTTTAAGTCAAGGTCTCACTACGTAGATCTGGCTAGTCTGGAACTCACTGTGTACATTGGGCTGTTGAGCTGACCTTGAACTCACTGAGATTGACCTGCCTTCATCTCCTAAATGCTGGGATTAAAGGACTGTGCCACCATATCTAGCAAAATCAAAAAGAAGAAAATTAGGGCCAGTGAAATGTCTTAACAGCTAAGGTGCTTGTCACACAAGCCTCACACCCGGAGTTGTCTCTGAAATCCACTGGGGCGGGGGTGGGGGGGGTGGGGGTGGGGGGGAGCAGTGGGTGCTCCTCGAAGTTGTGCTCTGAGATCCACCTGCGCAACCAGCGTCTTCACCTGCTAAGCTGGTCCCAGCCAAAGACTTTTATTTAAGTGAAATACCAAAGAATAAGCTGGTGTGAAGGTAATTCCAATACTTGGTTGAGACAGGAGAATCCCTTATACAGTGAGACCAACCTGGTCTACTAAGCAAGTTCCATGCCAGCCTAGGCTACCACATCTCAGAAAGACAAAAATGTTTTACCGCATAGGGTGGTCCACTATGTGGTAGTCATAGGTACAGAGGCTGAAGCGGGAGGGCGGCTTGAGAGTCTAGGCGAACCAGCAAGACCCACCCAGGTATACTCTCTTTAACCCAGGCAGGCCTCCAATTTGCTACGGGATCTGGATGACTCTGAATGGCTGATCTTCCTGCTTCTACCTTTGGAGCGCTGGGGTTATAGGCATTCACCACCACATCACTTATGTGGTGCTAGAATGGACCCTGGGCTTCATTCATGCTAAGAAAGCACCAGCAAGCGAGCCACATTTCCAGTTTAAGACCCCACATCTTAAAACAAACCAACCAACCAGAAAGATTCCAGGGGTATAAAGTCTGGAAATTACCACTGGACTGAACAAAGCTAAAGGTCTTTTTCTCCTGTAAGGACCCCGAGGCCACTACTGTGCCCCATCATGATTTCTGCTCGTTATAGTCAGTGTCTTTCCACTTTCTCTCTCTGCTGGGGAGCCAGTAGGTGCCTGGAGCTTTTCCCTCTGTGAAAGCAGGCCTTCCTGTCCCTGTGGAAAACTGGTATTTGGCTCCTTGCAAGGACTGCGTTATCTTTCCCTCGGTAAAAACAAGTTAGCCAACAAAAGAAAGCGGCAGGCTGGTGAGGCCGCCAACAGAGAGGATTTGCCCCGTGTGTTTGTCCTGCTTGCTCAGGATGACTAAAGCTGAGTCAGCCAGGCCCTGGGGAAGTACTGACTTTCGCTGCGAAGCAAAGCCCCTCGTCAGCTGAAGACCTGCTGCTGTTTTCCTGTGGGTTATCAGTTCTGTTTCCCAGAGCGAACAAGCCTCAACTGGATTACTCGTCCCTGGGAAGCCTCTGTTTTCCCTGGTTCCCAGGGCAGGACACTGGTCCTAGAAAGGGCCTCCCCTGACCTAGAGTCCTCTGCCAGGACAAAGGTCCTTCCCTCAGCCCCCAGGTTGTCCAAGCGCCAAGCCAGTCCCTTCAGATCAGGGATGTGACTGGGCTGGGCTGGGCTGCTGTCCTCTGCTCTGGGCAGTGTTTTTGGTACAGACACAGCCCTCAGCCCTCCCCACTGGCACTGGAAACACACACCCCACA